>NW_022436958.1:24057443-24079094 GCF_009761245.1 Sapajus apella
CTGGGGTCTGTTGGGGGGAAATAGGGGAGGGACAGCGGGGGGGAGGGGAGTTGGGGAGAGATAGCATGGGGAGAAGTGCTAGATGTGGGTGATGGGGAGGAAGGCAGCAGATCACACTGCCATGTGTGTGCCTATGCAACAATCTTGCATGTTCTTTACATGTACCCCAAAACCTAAAATGCAATAAAATTTAAAAAAAAAGAAAAGAAAAAAAAATGGCTTCCATCAACAGGTTTTTGTGACTGTTCTAAATGACATTTATCAACCGGGAAGCAGGAGAGGGAGAAAACAGAACACAACCTACAGAGGGAAGATAGTGGCTGGCAAAACAGGAAATTTCTGAAGGATTCTAGATGAGCACGTCGTCAAAATGGTCAACTGTTTAACATATATCTAGACCATGGAATAGCAAGATGCTAAGGAAGTAAGTGTTCATGAGCACATTTTATTTCTGTAAATAGAAAAAAGAAAGGATCATTTTTTAAGTGGGAAGTTTTAAATGGCAGCTCAGATGGACCAGAAAGTAAGATGGAAAGAAAAGCTGAAAATGTAGTGGCTCACATACTTCAAATTTGTTGATAACCCCATGTGGATGAAGTTGAATTGATGGATGGGAAGATAGCCAATGGGAGGTGCTCTGATTATGGGGAATTTTAGGGTTGAGGTAGAGAACTTTGGTGGTTGAGGCACATGAGCTCATATGTATTAGAGATGGAAGAAATAGCAAATTGGTTGATTAAAGGACTATCGGGTCAGTGTCAGGGAGGGTAATGCTGGGGGTGGGTCATGAAGATGCTCACACATGCTGTGGAAGACGGAATCCCTGTGGAACAAAGAGGCAGGTCTTAGAGATCAGTAGATTGTTGCAGAGATTTCTCAACTACACTGTCTTGCCAACCAAGGCGGAAAACAGGTGGTAGGTCTGGGTCCAGCTGAAGATTTGGTTGGCCTTGTTTTATACTTAATGCTAATTGAGTTTTTGTATTATGTTCTGTAATTGATGTCATCTCAGTATTCATAGCACACCCACACTGTGCTCCAGAAAACATGAAACTAACAAAGCCCAGCTCTCAGCATCTTCCTCCTCATTCTCAGACATAACAAGCCTGCTGGGACAACTCCAGTGAGCTGCCTTTGCCTGGGACAGAACTGTAGGGCTGGAGAGGGCGGAAAATAAAATAATCTTCCTACCTGCTTCCTGTGGGGCCATTTTAAGCGGTGGGAGAGTGGGAGGGAGAGCTTATCCATATTTCAGGGCTGGTTAAAAAACATACCTTGGCTTTTGATTCAAGGTGCTAATTTATGTACTTTACATATTTGCACTCAGAGCCCCACAGTTCTTAACTACAAGTACACAGGCATGTAAAAGACCATTTAAGATGAGTCACTGAAATCTCTAGGGGCGTTTGTTCTCCCTCCTGCCTCTTCCACTTCTGTGTTAGGTGAATTTGTATTTGGAGGAGGCCCACAGGAAGAGCTAAGCAACAGCTTCAGAATTCAGCTGGAGCTTATGGTATATCATGTACCTCATTGGGAAAAAATAAATAAACAAACTTGCCAATTTCTATGTTAAAAGGTTTTGACATTTATTTAAACAGGGTCAGTTTCTTCTTTCTTTATGATAATAGACAAAATATTTCCAGCTAATGTCTTCATTTCAAGTAATTTGTAACACATACACAAATCACTGAGGGACTAAGGTGACGTTATTGATAATTCAAGTTTCAAAATGGGATTCTGAGAAAATGTTTTACTACTGTGTGTTCTAGACTGACTGCCTCTGTTAAATACCTTCATTGGATAATTGCCTGACTTTTCCACCTTCCTTTTCTGGTTAAGCCACATGTAACAGGTCCAAAATGGCTAGGAGAATTCATGGAATTTGTGCCCATGCATATATCATTGCTTTTCAAAAAGGACAGAGTATGTTCAAGAACTATTTCTATTCTGGGCAAGCTTCAAATTTGTATATCTTCTGTGCACAGAAGATAATTCATTATGTTGTACACCAAATTAAATGACCCTTTGATACTGAGGTCATGCCCATTCATATTAGTAGGAGTTTGACACCAAGAGGACCAAAAACTGATGCCAAGAATGCATGGAATGGTTTCCATGGAGCATAATGGCACAATTGTCTTACGGAACAAAATTGAAAAGGACTGGAGAACAGGAAAAGGGCGTGGTGTCTGCAAAAATAAAAAACTTTATTCATGGATTTAAATATATGCTTAAAATGAATTGCATATGATACTCCATTCTTGGTTTTCAAGACAAACGTTAGAAACTAGCTAAATAGTAATGGAATTTTAGAGTAATCTGGCAAATTTTTCTGGAACTTACTTTCCCTCAGCCTCAAGTATTCTTATCACCAGTTCTTTTTCATTCTTCCCTAGAGGATGAAAGAATATCCTACTTTTATTTATTTTGTTTTTAACTTTTGTAGAGACAGTGTCTCTGTCACCAAGACTGGAGTGCAGTGGCATGCAATCATAGCTCCCTGTAACCTTGAACTCTTAACATCAAGCAATTCTACTTCAACCTTCTTCATAGCTAGGACTATAGGAGTGTACCATTATGTCTAATTTTTTATTTTTAGAGACCCGAGTCTTGCTACATTGCCCAGGCTAGTCTTGAACTGGCCTCAAGCAATCCTCCTTTCTTGCCTCACCAAAGCACTGGGATTACAGGCATGAGTAACCATACTCGATCTACTTTTATTTTTTAACCAAAGCTTTTGAAAACGTTTTTCAAACTCCTTTTCAGGACATTATGGCACCAATCTTCATATGGCCTTATAAACCTGCCATTTCTCCCTGCACATCTTGAAGGGCTTATTGGTAGAGTCCATTACCATGAAGAATCCAATCTGACTAATAGACCATTAAACACATTTTTGCCCAAGAGATAGCCAAGCCATTTGTTTTATCTTCCTTCTGAGCTGTTGGTTACATTTCTTTCTGGTCTATAACCACAATTAAACTTTCCTATCATTTGTCTATATCTTTGTGAATGCTGAAAATCAATACATTGCTTTAACATTATTGTATGTAAATATTGGTCACTCAGAGGCTTCAATATGGTACAATTTGGTGCCATTCCAAGGACTGTTCTTGTGTTAAGTTCAAATTAAGGTACCTTTCTTATGCCACAAATTGCTTAAAATCACTCCACACTTTAGTCTGTTTTATAATTTCTAGTTTAGATTGTTTCTTATGGTGCTTTCCCCACTATGTATCTAACTAGTCTTTCACACTCTTTTTATAACTTGGAATCTATTTTATTGTTCCCTGAGGCTCCTGACTCTCTGTTTGAATTTGATGACTTTTGTCATTTGTGGACTGATAACTTTCATAATTACCCCTCTTCCAACTTTTCCCACAGATCTCCTTTTTGGAATCTTTGTCCCTTACTAGTGTTATAATTTGGACTGATTACTTTGTAGGTTTGATGTCATTCTATGGCTCCCTTTTACTGTGCTCTGGGTTGGATGGATGTACTTTCTTGGATCCTACATCTTTCCTTTGATTACTTTGTTCTTTTGTTTTGCTGTAGTACATTTTCAAGAAACTACTTCAGAAGAGATACATGGGATGAAGTGTTCTGAGACTTTACAAGTTAAAAATGTCTTTTATTCTGCTCTCACCTCTGATTGAAAGCTTGACTGAGTGTAGATTTCTAGGTTGCAGAAAAAAAAATCCCTTAGAACTCCCTAACATGATAAAAGGAACTTATGAAAAACCTACGGCAAACATCATGCTCAATGGAAGGACTGAAAACTTTCTCCTTAAGACAAAGGAACAAGACAAGGTGGTCTGCTTTTGCCATTTTTATTCAACTTTGTACTGGAAATTTTAGAGGAATTAGTCTAGAAGATGAAATAAGAAGTGAAACTATTCACAGATGATATAATCTCGTATTTAGAAAATTTTTAAAAATTTCCCAAAATTATTAGAGCTAATAATTTCAACAAGGGTGCCAAGATCATTCAATGAGAAAGAATAGCCTCTTCAACAAATAAGGCTGGGACAATTGGATATGCCCATGTAAAGGAATTAATTTGGATCCTTACTTCACTCCATATATAAAAATTAACTGAGAATAAAAACCAGCCTGGGCAACATGGTGAAACCTTATCTTCTACAAAAAAAATATAAAAATGAGCTGGGCATGATGGCAAGTGCCTATAGTCCCAGCTACTCAGGAGGCTGAAGCAGGAGGACTGCTTGCGCATGGGAGGTTAAAGCTGCAGTGAGCCATGTTCATACCACTGCACTCCAACCTGGCTGAAAGAATGAGACCCTGTCTCACAAAGACAAAAATAAAACAAAAAACCTCAAAATAGATGAAAGACCTAAATATGAGTTAAAACTATAAAACTTTCAAAGGAAGTATAGGAGTAAATATTGATAATCTTAGATTTGGCAATTGTTTCTTAAATATGACCCCAAAAACACAAGTGGCAAAAGAAAATATAGAGAAATGAGGTTTCATTAAAATTAAAAACTTCTATGCATCAAAAAACTATCAAGTAAAAATAGATGGCATGATAGGGTGACTATAGTCAATAATAACTTAGTTGTTTATTTTTAAATGATTTAATTATGTGATTGGATTGTTTGTGTCTCAAAGGATAAATGCTCAAGGGCATAGATACTTCATCTCCATAATGTGCTTATTTCACATTGCATTGCCTGCATCAAAACATCTCACATTCAGCATAAATATATATTCCTACTATACACTCACAAAAATTTTAAAAATAAAAAACTTTTTTTAAAGTGAAAAGATGTCCCATGGAAGGGGAAAACATATTTGCAAATCATATATCTGTTAAAAGTTTGGTATCTAGAATATGTGAAAGTTATGACAACTCATCAAAAAAAATCCAATTTAAAAATAGGCAAAAGACTTGAATAGACATTTATTTAAAGAAGATATCCTAGTGGCTAACAAGTACCTAAAAAGATGATCAATGTCATGAGCCAGTAGGAAAATTCAAATCAAAACTACCATAAGATAACCTTTCACACCCATTAGGGTAACTGTAGCTGAAAACCGAAACAAGCAAGTGTTGTCCAGGATGTGGAGAAACTCAAACACTCAAACATAGACTAATAGACTATTTGCTTCCCACGGTCTATTAGTCAGTTTGCTATGATGTTTTATGTCACGTGTATTTTACCACAACTTTTAAAAAACGAGGGGAGGGATGGCAGTGAGGCTAAAGTACCCGTGACACTTTGGTCAACAGGGCTAGGCTATAGTATTAGTTACTTAATCAAAAACGACTCTAGATATTGCTGTGAAAATATTTTGTAAATGTTGACAATATATACAACTGATTTTAAGTAAGGTCAATTTAAAGCCTTTGCTTTAAGTAAAGATTATCCTGATGTGACTGGGAGAGGCTTAATAGCAAAATCTAAAAATTCTGCCTCAAAACAGCAGCATCAGCTGCTGATTTTTCATGTATGTCCTATACATTTTAGACTTGCCATCTCCCACAATTTTATGTGTCAATTCCTTAATATAAGTACGTGTTTGTGTCTCCTATTGATTCTTTTTCTGGAGAACCCTATTTAATACAGTGCCTTAAAAAAAGTCTCTTAAAATATTGAAGCCATTCTTCCTAATCTTTTAGTTGCTGATGAGAATTTCAATACCAGTTTAAAAACCATACATTTGTAGATCTATTTATTGATTTCTTTGGAGGCCCTTAGAATCTTCCTATCTTTGGTTCCAAAGTTAGACAATGTTATGCTGAATGTCTTTCATTAGAAGGAAAAGAGTTTTTCAAATATAAAGATGTGTTTCTCCCTTCAGGTCTGGAATGTAACTTAGGGAATTCCTTCGTTTTCTCCTCACTGTTTTCTTTATTCTCTGTCTGGCCTGCCTATTAGATACTTATTTGACCTTCTGGTTAATTTTCTATGTCCCCTTACTCTATTTTTTTGTTGTTTTATTTTTTAAAAGAACTATGAATTATTGTCCTACCTTGGATTGATAATATTTTTTGAAATTGTTCAAAAGTTTCTTATTCAGTAATTGTTTCATTTTTGTATTTTATAAGTGTTATATTTTCTGGGATTTCTAGTTAAATTTTATTTGTTCTAAGCTATCTCTTCTGAGGTTAGTTTTCTGCTTATTTATCATGAGAGGCAAAATTGCATAGTAGTTTATCACTGCAAATTAGAAACAGATCAAATCCCAGTATAACATGAGCTAACTGTGCAACCTCTGGTAAGTTACTTAAGCCAACTGTGCCTCAGTTTCCTGGGGCATAATAACTAAGCTTACATGAATGTTGTAAAGATTTAGATAGTTTATGAGCATACTTAGGTAACTCTCAGCACATAATAAGCACCCAATATATGTGAGCTATTCTTACTAGTCTTTTCTTTCACATTGCAAGATATATTCATATGACTAGTGAATCTTGGTTGTCTATTCACATTTTAAAAATCAGAGACTGCAAAATTGTCTTCATGCTGTTTTTTGTGGGTGAGAATTGCTGACCAGAAAACCTACTGTTAGTGTGAGTCAGAAATGGACACTGAATTAAGCTTAATGAAAAGAACTTCACTATGGAGCACAAATACTTATACTCTAATTCTTCCTAGATAATCAGCTCCATTTCTTTAGAGAAGAATCCTCAAATTAGTTTGCTTTGCATTAAGAGCTTGAATGCAAGCTCTTCTATATGGTAGGAAACTGGGATGCATTGATTGCTAAGTATATTCACCTAGAAATGATTCCCCAATTTTCAGCCACACTCTTTACCAACTTTGGTCTTGGCAGTGTTTGAGTCATTAGCCTTTTCTGGGTTCAACCGTGTGGTTGCCTCTTTCATTGGCTGTAGTTCCTTCCATATATGTTCTGAGCTGGGGCTTGCTTTTTTCCCTCTTCATCAGTAAGAAAAAGTACAAAAAAGTACAAGTCAGTCATAATTTCATCACACCAAAGTAATTATTGTCAGCTTTCAATCCTTTTTTTCCTCTTTAAGATCAGCAGGTGCCTTTTTCCAGTACTGTTTCTATCCATTTAATGGATTCAGCAGCATTAAAGCCCAGCATACAATTTGACAAAGTCAGAATCTCTCCATAGCAGGTGGGGAAAGGATAGGGACACTTGTGCTAATAATATTTATCTCTTCATACTTCATATTATTATAAACCAGGTAGTGATCACTATCTCGGTAGCCAAATCGTTGTGAGTATTCTTCATTCATTCCCTTATGTCAAATTTTCCAGAAGTTGAGACAAAAGATAAAAGCACTTTCGAAGGGCTTTCCATAAATACACCAAACAGCTCTTGGGGCCAGTTTTACCCATTTAAGTATAAGCAGCAAGGTTTGATAATATACTTTCTCCCCATTTACAGAACTGGTGATTATTAAGGATTTTTTTTTTTTTTTGTGATTTAATGGATAAGTACAATCTTGCTGTTTCAATTTGAATTTTTTTCAACTACTGGTGAAATTAATTTTAAAAATAAATGTATTGGACATCTGGCTTGTTCTTAGCAATAGCTCATTTTATTTTGTGGAGAGTGTTTTTGTCCTGTTTTCAACCTTTCCACTATTTTTTTTGAGACTCTAATATGTGCTACACACTGTTCTAAGTATTATAAATATAGGAGTAAATAAAACATCCCTACCCTCATAGAGCTTATATTTTAATGAGGAGAAAGAGATAATAAATAAAATATGCAGTAGGTCAGATGGTGATAAGCACTGAGAAAATAGAGTAAAATAAAGTAGACAAGGATGTGTTGGAAGTGGGGCTTCTGAGGACCTACCAAGAGGGCAACATTTGAGCAGATATCTGAAGGAGGTAAGGGAATGAGCCACTTCTTTAACTGGGGTCAGAACTTCCAGGCAGAGGGACTAGCAAGTGGAAAGATCCTGGGATGGAAGCGTGCTTGTTATGTTTAAGTAACTTCAAAAAGGCCAGAGTGGCTGGAAATGAGCAAATGAAGACAGTATTAGAAGTCCGAGAGATGAGAGTACAGATGTTGGGGGCAAATCGTGTAAATACTTAGAGACCCTTGTAAAATCTTTGCTTTTACTCTGAGGAAATGGCAAATTATTGGAAGGATATGAGTGGAGGAATGACATGCTGTAATTTATGTTTTAAGAAGATCTCTTTGGCAGCTGTGTGAAAAATAAGCCATAGCAGACTAGGGCGGTATCGGGGACAAGCAGGAGGATCATTGAATAATTGAAAGGACAGATGATGGCAGCTGGGACCAGGGTGGTTGCTGTAAAAGTGGTGAGAAGTAGTCAAATTCTGTATATATTTTTGCATCTATATTTAAGAGTGAGAGTTGTCTATTTATACACCCACCCGCTCAACCCATCTGTCCACTGGCCTGTCACCCATCTGTCCATCCATCCATCTATCCATCTATTCTCATTGTAATGTTTAGATTTCAGAATCTGAATTTAGAAAGTGTTTATTATTTTAATGCTCCAAAATCATTGAGATAGCATGGAAATTGCATGTTCCTTGAAGTCTGGAAAACCTTGCTGAGGTGATCCTCTGTGCCTTGTGCTTTTCATAGAGATAAGGTTTTGATAGGCCGGGCGCGGTGGCTCACGCCTGTAATCCCAGCACTTTGGGAGGCTGAAGCGAGAGGACCCCTTGAGCCCTGGCATTTGAAATCAGCCTGGGAAACATGGTGAGACCTCATCTCTACAAAAAATAAAAATTAAAAAAAATTACAAAAATCAGCCAGGCGTGATAGCCCACACCTGTTGTCCTAGCTACTCTGGAGGCTGAAGTGGACCTCTTGAGTCAGGGAGGGTGGAGGTTGCAGTGAGCCATGATGGTGCCACTGTACTCTAGCCTGGGTAACAGAGCGAGACCCTGTATCAAAAAAAAAAAAAAAAAAAAAAAAAAACGTCTTGGCTTTGATAGCTTTTCATATATCTTCCATTCAAGTGGTCTGTTCAGATCTTTTATCTCTTCCTGTGTCAATGTTGGTCATTGGCATTTTTCTATAAAGTTCATTTCTTTGAGATTTAAAAAATGTATTGCTATGAGTCTTTTAGGACTATAATTTTCAGTGTATCTTTATGTTTGTGGCTAAGTCCTTTTATCAGCTTTATGTAGTTGTGTTTTGTCGGTCTTTCAATGTATTAGACTAAGTAGTGGGATATCTATTGTACCTTTTTCCCCCACAGAATAAGAATACGTTACTTTGTCTATTTACCATTTTACTGCTTTCCAGGTCATTTATTATTTCTTGAAAATATTTTTTCTTTTTCTTGCTTTCCTTGCTTGTTTTGTTGCTGTCTCCTGATTTCTTGAATTAAATACATAGTTTATTTTTTGTTATGTTCTGAGTTTGCCTCAGACAAATGCTTTGGCTATATCTCATTAGTATTGATGTGTCATGTTCTCATTATTGCTCTTTTCTTAGCATGTTATAATTTCAGACTTTTCCCAAAAGCTGTTTATTAGTGGTTTCTGTTTTCATTTTAAAATGTTTGTTTCAGTTTACATTTTTGAAATTAATTTCTAGCTATAAAGATTTGTGGTTAGAATCTATGTCTTATGAGATTTCTGTTTCTTTGATATTCATCGAGCTTTTCTTTGTGGCTAAATGCATGATCAGTTTTATACATTTTCCATAGATCTTTAAAATAGAAAGTGTATTCTTTGTTGAGCACCATGTTTAATTTGTAGTTATTAGATCAACTTTATCATAGTATTCAGCATTTCAGTATTATACTTTTTTCCTTAATTTGTATGTCAGGAAATAAGGCCACCCTTAATGTGAAATAACAAGGATGAAGATTTTTATGATGATCCACTTAATACATCTATTTTCTTTTCCTTAAAAAAAAACAAAAAAACAACAACAAAAAAACCCAAAAAGAAGTAGTAAGGCTAGGTGTGGTGGCTCACCCCTATAACCCTAGCACTTTGGGAGACTAAGATGTCAGGATTGCTTGAGCCCAGCAGTTCAAGGCCAGCCTGGGCAACATAGCAAGATCCTGTCTCTAATTAAAAAAGTAAGACAGATATATGTAAGCCATCCATATTTGTTGTGTTTAGTTACCTTTTTTACTTTATGTATTTTATTTGAAACAGTTTTATGACTTTTAATAGTTGTATGCTTTATTAACATATAATATCCCTTTATTATGTAATTTTCCCTTTTAATATGTTTTTTGCCTTGGATTCTATTTGGACTGATATTAATATTGCAATCCCTGCTTTCTTTCATTTGAATTTTTCTGACATAGTTTACATATGTATAAGACTCCATCATCTGGCTGAACAAAGAGACTTTAGTGTTACTAAAAATCGGTTGAGGTGGTCCTTCAGCCAAGAAAGACATTGGTGCTGAGGTTGGTATTACTATCAAGAACAGGAACTGCCATGGCTTCCAATGCTTTGATGAAACCTCAACTGCGTGGCTGGAAGGTTTCATGTTGTTGGAGCATTTGTTGTATCCCTGGGGGTTGTAGCTCTCTATGCTATGGCTACACACACACACACCAAATAACAAAACATACACAGATATCTACAGAAATTGTGATTCCATGAAAGATTTTGAGGAGATGAGGAAGATTTGTATCTTTCAGAGTACAAAGTGATTTTTGAATATAAAGAGTTTCTATGGGTTGAATTACCTAGAAGTTTGTCACTGACTTGTGTTCCTGAACTATTATGAAACATGAAAATGTGGGCCAAGAAATAGTTTCCCCTGATGAAGAAACAATGAACAACAACAACAAAATCAGTTGAGATAATATTGATAATTTGATTTTTTTCTGTAAAAATAATGTTACATTGTGTACATAACCTATTTTACACTCTCAGAATTGTTATAATGTACATACATTTATATGCCATTATCTCAAAATAGGTTTGAAATGGAAAATGGATAATATGAAAACTTAAGATAATTTTTAAAATTTGGGTGCCACAAAATACAATTTTAATGAGAATAATTGTAAATATTGCCTTCATTTTATTTTTCATATTAATTTCAGAAAGACCATTCTGTCTCAACTTTTAGTAAATAAAACAAAAGTGACAAGCAATCAAACATTAGCAGAACTCTAGATGACAATGTTGTGTCTGTAGTTAAATATTAGGTGATACAGAAAATGTTGGCAAGGTAAAGCCTCTCCATTATTACGTGGGTTGTTCTCTGCTTGTCTTCTGATGCCTCTCACTCAGAGCGCTTCCTGCCCTTCTGTGACCTGCTCTGCTCCCTGGGAGCCTGGTCCCTTGAGTGTTGCCTCACTTACTCTTCTTTACTAACAGCTTCTGGTAGAACTCAGTCAATGGGAGAACTGACAGGAGCCTGGAGGGGGAGGAGGGTGAGAGAAGAAAAATGTTGGAGTATTTGGAGTATTTCTTCCCCTACCTTGGGCAGCCTTTTCCTTCTTGGTTTCAGCTCTCATTGGGCAACACCATTTCTTTCCCCTCCCCTTCAGGCCTAGAGGTGGAAATGGTGCTAATCTCTGGGGTCTTCCACACCCCTTGCTGGTCCCTTTAACCTTCCCCACACTTCTGTAAATTGGGAATTATTAAAGTCTCTTTAGAGGAATCATCTAAATGGAATTCTATGTTTTCCTGGTATCCTCCAGTGCCATATCCTGGGTAATTTTTTATCAGCAACAGAAAACAACGCAGCCTTTTAAAGGGTTGGAAGATATCATGATGCTAAGAATTAATGAGAAGCTTGAGGACAACTCTTAAGAGTGAGCAGGAGGCAAAGTGGGGTCCAAGAGTGTGGCAGCAGAAGCCACCAAGAAGGCCACGCTATGGCTATGTCTGGTTCACATGCTTCTGCCTCAGAAATCATCCTGAACCTGCCCAGAATAATTTCTGCCTCAGAAATCATCCTGAACCCACCCTGACTCGGTATTTAAAGTCCAAGGAAAGGCCAGTAATATATCCTTCTCTTGGCTATTGTGGGGAGGATGGAAAGGGAATCTGTGTTATCTGGCTTCTGAAATATGAGGTGCCCCCAGAAAAATTGGACAGATTGGAAGGAGAGGTGGATACCAAATAGACAGAAATGGCCAATGCCCACTGTAGATACTGTCTTTAATGGCATCTTAACGTTTAACACATACTCTTATATTCATGCCTATTCTAATACTTTAGGGACTTAAAGGGTGGTCAGGTTAATTGACTTCTCTTAATTATGCAATTATTTGCTCATTTATTTATTGATCTCTCCTTTTCTGTGTCTGCTGTTGAACAAGAACTGCCGGTTAATTTATCCAGGATGTGTTCCATAGATTTTATTTCAACCCAGTATATAGGTTCAAGTAAAGCAAACATACTCATGGCAAGAAGTTCAGAATTCTATGAATCAGATTCACATATAAATATGTTATCATCAGCCTTTTCCAAGAAACAATATTGTCAGAGGTTGCTAATAACCCTCACAAATGAATGTATTCTTGGTTATCATGATAGTAAGCCCATATTGAAAATCAATGTTAATTCAAGAATTCTCAGCTCAAATGCAGCTTGTTCTGAGCTCTCGGAATTGTGCAGGAGAGGGAGAAAATAATGATTTGTGATTCGAGGAATATGCTTTGACAGCCCAAACCCCAAACACATTCAAAAATTTCCACAGGGGCTTTAAAGGTGACCTTGATGAGGAAGGGAAAACAATCTTTGCCTGGTGAAGACAGAGTGAGAAACACTGTCTAGAAAGATACACACACACACACAATTGAAGGTGAAAAGAATTCTGGATTTTACCAGTCGAGAGCTGTGGGATTTTGGAAGTATAGCTTAAAAGGCTGGCAACTCCACATAAATAGTGGAGAACCTGGAGACTAGCTATCAGATGGTGACACCTGCCCATAAACCTTCAAGAGCAATGAGAAGATTCAGCTATGATAAAAGAGAACACTGATTCTTGCTGCCCTGAAGCTAAGGACTGTCATTGAAACAACGCTCCAAAGGGCTTCTTGGAAGCTGCTTCTGGAGCTGGTCCACAGGGTATAATTATGAGATTCCTGAGCTCCTATGCCACTGTTAACTAGAAATAAAGGTCATCTGACTTACAGTTCAGCTAGAAATCCCTGTGCTGAGTTAAGTCTGAAAATACAGGAGTAGAGGCCTTGTTTCAAGTCACAAACTTTTTCTTTAAAAGGAAGTGCTGGTAGAAATCATGGCACCTTTTCTCCATTGTTTAGTGTATATAGAAATAAAATGCCAGGTATTTTAAAGTAGCAAAAGAAAATCTCAAGTTCATGTTCAAAATAGAACACTTAGGCTCTAAACTATAAAGTCATAGTAAACTGATGTATATTTCTTTAATGTTAAAAATACTTGCTAATAATTATGATCTCATTAGCCAAGAAGTATTAAGGGACAAAATAGGACACAATGTTGCTGGAAGTAGTTGGAAATTGAGTTTAGATACATATAGAAAGCTTTGTTTCATTTTCAAAATGAAAGATATGGATTCTTGCCTTCCTAGTTTTTTAAAAGAAAGTATTAGATCAAACATATGAAGAAAGACTGATCTTGGAAGTGTTTCTAACTTAAGAAATCAAAATCCATGCACTTTCAAAGTTGATAAGTGTTTCAAGGATGGTTTTTTGTTCAAAGACTCTTTTAACATATTTTAGGCCTATTAGAATTTTTTTTTTTGTTTTTTGTTTTGAGTCAGAATCTCACTCTGTTACCCAGGCTTGGTGCAATGGTGCAATTATAGTTCACTACAGCCTGGAAGTGCTCAGTGCAGCCTTGAACTCCTGGGTTCAAGCTATCTTCCTGCTTCAGCCTGAGGAGTAGCTGGGGCTACCAGCATGTGCTTCACTGTGCCTGACTAATTTTTAAATTATTTTTGTAGAAATGAGGTCTCGTTATGTTGACCAGGCTGGTCACAAACTATTAGAAATATTATAAACTATCATAGATGTTTGTCTATTTAGTGAAATCTGTGTGTATCACAGTGTTCTAAGCCATTAAATTGGAAGACATGTGCCCTGGCCTCAAGGGACTCACAATATTAAAATCATAGATTACAAATGACCCAGTCTCTGGGTTGTGGAAGACAAACAGTTCCTGGCCAGGAAGCTCAGGTCTTGACTTTACCATCAGTTCTTTAGTACTTGTTGAAATGGACTAAATGTTATTTCCATTTCCTCATACTTCAAATGTAGGATAAAATCTGCCCTTCTTATCTTATGGGTCCCTGACCTAAGAACATAAGATAATAGCTGCAAACATTCCAAAAAATCCTAACACATTATTGTTATCCATACTTGGCTAAAAAAGCTGCAAAATTTCTACACACACTAAACAATGGATTTAAATAATGGATTGGTATTTCCTTTTAAATAGCTTTAAGAAGTGTCATTCACATTTATATAACACTGAGAATCACTTTGCAGCCCCAAGTTACAGAACTGTGTATTTAGCTACAATTTGGCCCGTGACTTAAGTGGAAGATATAAGTTATACCTCCTCTAACCAGAAGCAAAATGCAGATATTTTGAAGAATTTTTTTTCTGACAGAGGAATGTGGAAAGAAGCAAATTGCAGAAGAAAGGGTTCCATTATACTTCTTAAGTCCTGAAATCTAAAAAATTTCAGTTTGGGGCTTTTAAAAAACAACTGGTAAAGTTCCAGGGTTAACCTACTTTATTGAACATTTGGGCTGTCTGGTGTGGAACAACATTCTTTAGGGATACAATGATACTTGAAAAAACACATTTGAAATATATAAGCCATTGCTCACTTACAAAAAAGGAATGTAGAAATCTGAGTAATTACATTAAAGGTAGAAGATATTGGTTTTCATTCTAGGTTCATTCATTATAAAATAAAACCTTGACACATGTAAAAAACTTGATTCCCATGACTGTTGAAGGCGTTTTGTGCCACTGTCTCTGATCTTACTGCTCTCCTGGCTTTCCCCAACATGTTTGAGTTTCTGTCACTGAGATTAACTCTATTTTCAAGTATATCACATTTAACCTTCCCAGGAAAGGATTGGTTGGGTTCATCAATCTATTCTTTCAGTACCCTGCAAGGTCTCAAGATAGGTCACTTCAGAGGTTACTGGCCAGACAACTGCTGTTCCAATTAGTTGTGGCGTCATATGATGCAAAGCGCATCCTGAGAAGAGGATTTCCATGCATGCAGTTTATATAGGAAGTGCAAAAAACATTGGTGGAGGAGTGGGGAAGTGGGACAGGAAAAGTAACCATTAAAGGGTACATTATCAAGCACCTATTATCAAGCACTGTGAGTGGCTGGAGTTTAATCCATGGGGAAATCTTGGGAAATGGTATAAAACATTTCCAGAGTTATCCTAATGAAAGGCAAGGGAGCTGGAATATTGATACACCAACTTCCCTTAATCATTGGTTAAGGACAGCTGGGATGGAGGTGGAAGAGGGGTGTTCATTGTGGCAGACTGCGTTGTTCACCCCCTCAGGTAAAGGGATGCAGTTCATCTGGCAGCTGAAAGTGTTGGAGCTCATAGAAATGGTCAGGCCTGAAGGACTGGGGCAGGGTGCCACTGCATTAACTACACATGGTAACTCCAAGTAAGAAATCACGCATAGCCACTTACCACCAACAGGCTTTTCATGTGTAGGCTTTGTGGAACAGCCAATATCATTTTTATTAGAACAGTAATTCATTTTAAATTTTAAAATCAACTTATTTGAAAAGAAACAATAATTTTTTTGTTTTGACTTTGGTACAACCTTATAAATGCCTAAAACTTTTATTGTACTGAATTTAGATTTTTGTACATTAGCTGATAAATGAATATTAACCTTTTTTGTGGTGAAGCTGCTTGTTAATAACTTGGTTTTGTCAGTGTCAACCTAAATAACAAAAACTCTGAAAGAAAATTGTGTTTATTTGGGAATAAGCATTGTAATGAAAATAGGGGTGCAATAGTAAACTATGTATTCAGCGAGGTAAAGGAAGGCAAAGGTTTTTAAAGGAAATGAGGATTACCTAATTGTTTTGAGGTAATTATCCTTGGCTACCAGGATCAATAACAAAAGTGGCATCTGTCCAAGTTTAAATAGGCAGTTGCTGGGCAGACATCCTCCCAGAAGTGTATTTTTGTGTAAGGCTTTGGTGGCCTTTGTGCAAGGTTGTAGTTTTTGTAGTCTTTTGTGATAGTTTTGTTACCTAGCACATGTCTGTGGGAACCCTCCCTTCGTGTCCTTCCCCAGGTCTGTTTTTCTGTTTGTTTGCTTTTACCGCTAGTGACTCCATTTTTATTCTGACAACTTTTACATTGGTATCAACATCGTTGTCAATTATTTGAATTAGGCAATTAACTGCATATTTTATTTTAATTTTTGTCCCAGTTTTATTGAAAAATAGAAGTACTAATAATCATTGAGTTTTTCATATGCTTAATAATGACAAAGATAAAAACATGGCAAAAATCTAAATTTTTGGTTTGGCTTTTTTTTTTTTTTTTTTTTTTTTTTTGAGTCTGAGTTTTGCTCTATGGTTCAGGCTGGAGTACAGTGGTGTGCTCTCGGCTCACAGCAACCTCTCCCTCCCTGGTTCAGGTGATTCTTGTGCCTTAGCCTCCTGAATAAATTCTTTAGTCATATTTGAACTCAAACTTTGTTTTCAATTTCAAGAACAAAATTAAGAACAAAACAAGATTGTGATTTGAACATGAGGTAAGATTAGGACTTTTACATTTTTTACTTTTTGTTTTTAGAGACAGAGTCTTACTCTGTCACCTAGGCAGTAGTACAATCATAGCTCACTGTAACCTAGAGATCCTGGGCTCAAGTCATCCTCCTCTCTCAGCCTTCTGAGTAGCTGGGACTACAGTCACACACCACTATACCTGGCTTTTTTTTTTTTAATTTCTGAGAATCAGCATTCTTTAAAGCATATAAGTCTACTGCTTGAATTTACATTTTCAATTTTTGTGTATGTTTCTGGAATGCTTTAAATACAGAAATTACAGATTGTATAGCAAAATGCTTTATGAAAACATTGAAATAACTGAAAATGTCATCTTACTAAAGTTAAAGTTGAGCTCTGGTAGAGATGGCGTGCCTGGCCAAGTGACTGTTCGAACCTCCCACCAGGATCTGAGTTCTGTCCTACAAGGTCATAAGGCCAGGCAGGCCCAATCACCATCCAGTATAGATGGCAGTGATACATTTGGGTCTGAGTACAAGCAGGACCAGAAGGCACAAACTGTGTGAATAGAGCTCTGAGACCCCGTGTTGAAGAAGCAACTTAGCTGACACCTGTGTTAACAAGGATAGTTATTACAACTAGTCGACGGAAAAGGAAATAACCTAAACATGATTTATGGATGAATCTGCCCAACATACAAACCATAACTCAAGCGTGATTTTGAAAGACTAATGTGTATAGCAAATCCTCCCAGTAAGTCAGCTGCTTGTGGGTGATGCAGGATATAATTCTGTGGCTATGAACTCACAGCCACAGAAGACTTGTATCTTCTTTGGGGAGAAGTGGGTCCTCTGGTCTGTGTGGGATACTACGCTGTTAGATCAGACACTGTTAACCCCCTGGTTAGTGGTGCTGGCTGAGGTCTTGCAGGCAAGAAGGCAAACAAATATCTGGAGTATATGTCTATTTTGGGAGAACAAATATCTGGCCCTTCCAGGATGGCAGGGGCCCAAGAAATGAGGTTGCTGATGTCAGATGCCCAAGTCATTCTGCAAGGTTTGTTTAGTGTCTGTTCTATGGTGGATGGTCCCTGGTGGGTGCTGTCATGTGATATATAGATCTTCTTACTTTGTGCCCACTCCCATATTTATTCACATGCTTCTATCTTAGAATTTATTGTACTCAATCTTCCAGTTTCCCCTTTCCAGGTCTTTGACCACTTGATTTTTTTTTTTTTTTTTTTTTTTTTTTGCCAAAAGAGTTAGGCCATTTGCCACTGCCTCTGAATCATATATCTTCAAACCTTGGGATGGTTCTCTTTCTACCCAAAGTGGATATGACCAGGTATCATGAGCATTCGTGTATGTTTACATTCCTACGTTTTCATTTCTCTTGAGTAAATATCTAAAAGTGAAATTTCTGGGTCAGATGGTAAGTGTATGTTTAAGAAACTGCCAAAGTGTTTCCAAAGTGGCGGTAGCATTTTGCATTCTCACCAGCAAAGTATGAGAATTATATGCCAATGCTTATTATTTTTTAGTCTTTTTAATTTTGGTCATTTTAATTTGGATGTGTCCTAGCATCTCATTATGATTCTAATTTGCATTTCCCTAGAAATTAATGATGTTGACTAATTCATGTGCTTAATGGCCATTTATATATCTGCTTTTTGAAGTAGCTGTTAAAGTCTTTTGCCCGTGAAACAATTGAATTATATTAAAAATTTAGTTAAGTTTTTCTATATTTTAGATGTAAAACCTTTTTCAGGCGAATGTATTGCAAATATTTTTCCCAGACTGTGACTAGCTTTTTTTTATTATTATTATTTTTACTAATATCTCTTGAAGAGCAAAAGTTTTAATTTTGATGAATTTCAGTTTATCCGGTTTTTCTTTTATGATTTTTGTGTCCTATCTGAGAAATCTCTGCTTAACCCAAGTTTGTGAAGATTTTCTTATGTTTTTACCTAGAAGTTTAATAATTTTGGCTTTTATGTTTTGGTCTATGATCCATTTACAGCTTTTTTTGTGTGTGTGGGTGTATTGTGTGAAGGAAATATCAAGATCGATTTTTCTTTATATGGATATCCAGTTGTTCCAGCACCATTTGTTGAAAAGACTATCCTTTTCACATTGAGTTACCTTGGAACCTTTGTCAAAAATCAATTCTCTATGCGTGGGTCTATTTCTGGACACACTATTCTGTTTCGGTTATTTATATGCCTCTTCTTATGCAATGATACCCAGTAGCAACACTTATTCTTAACATCCCCATCTTGGTTTCTAAGTACCTTTAAGCTGAAATAAATCATGGCTGATTCTCAGGTATGTGACATAGAAAGTACAAAGTGAGCCTGTGATGTCTTCTTACACCCAAAAGCAAGGAAGTAAAGGCCAATGCACATGTGACAAAAGTACATGACAGCCAGATTGAAGATGCTCCCTCTGGCCAAATTTGGGAAAATTTTAACATTAAAAAGATCACCAACTGTAACTGATCATAACCCTTAAATCTATAGTGAGAGAGAGAACATTTTAGTGCCACATTAAAGGTGACTTTTACATCAGATCCTCACTCTGAAAATCTGTAATTAAAGAGAATTATTTACTATATCTTTTCAGGAGATGACAAGGAAAAATTCTTTATAGAAGAATAACAGCTAATTTAGAATAAATTAGAGAATTAGGAAACCATCCTTTTGTAATTCCCAGTGAAAAAATTGATTTATGCCAGAATGATCCATGGATGCTAAAGACTAAAATCATTAGGAGATACTTGTTGAGAATGACTATCTCATGGTGCCAAAACACCTTCTTACTGCCAATTGCTAAGGGAAACATAAACCTATTTTTTTTTTCCTTGAGATAGAACCTCACTCTGTCACCCAGGCTGGAGTGCAGTGGCATAATCTTGGCTCACTACAACCTCCACCACCCAGGTTCAAGTGATTCTTTTGCTTCAGCCTCCCGAGTAGCTGGGACTACAGGTGTGAGCCACCACACCTGACTAATTTTTGTATTTTTAGTAGAGATGGGGTTTCACCATATTGGCCAGGCTGGTCTTGAACTCCTGACCTTGTGATCTGCCCACCTCGGCCTCCCCAAGTGCTGGGATTACAGGTGTGAGCCACCGCGCCCAGCCTAAAACTATCTTTATAATAAAGGAATCTGATCATCAACCTTTAAGTGAGTTACATTCGAATGATGTCTTTTATTGCAAGAGGATCTAATCCAGGATTATGTGTTGTACCCAGTATTCATGTCTTCCCAGTCTCCCTCAATCTGGAACACTTTCTTTGCCTTTCCTTGAGTTCCATGCCACTGATATTTTTTAAGATTACAGGGTATTTCTTTTTTAGAATAGGCCTCAATTTGGGTTTGTTCAGCATTTCTTCGTGATTAAATCCAGGTTGTGCATCATCAGTAGGAGTATCACAGAAATGAGGCTGTGTTTTCCTCCCTGAGTGCTATCTGTCACATGAAGTCAAATTTGTACCATTACTTATGGCCTTAACTTTGAGTACTTAAGAGGTGTCTGCAACTACACTTTATAGCTCTACTATCAAGTTACTTTTCTTTCTCTTTGTAATTAATAAGTATTTTGTGAGGAGATAGTTTTGGGAGTATGTAAACATCACATTTCTTATCCTATATTTACCCACTAGTTTTTATCATCCATTGATATTTTGTCTGCGTTATTACTCTGAAGATTGCCAAATGATTTCCTATTTCCATCATTTCTTCTATAATTTATTTTCTGGCTTTTGTAAGAAAAATCTTTCTCTTCCTATTTATTCACTTATTTATATCAGTGTGTACCCAACTTTCATTCATGGATTATAATTATCACCATCTTTATTTATTTTGATGCTCCCATTGGCCCAGATTTTGATATTAGAAACCTCTTCAAGCTTCCTCTGTGTCCCTTTGACACATCCCACAACTCTGAATATCTTCTGGTATAACAGGATGCTTTAGGCTTATCTTATACCTTCCCTGCCTAGCCCTGGAATTAGCCATTTCTCCAAGAAGTCCTCATTCCCTCAGTAGAGAGAGTTTGGGAGATTTGGGGCAAGTGTGCTCACGATTACTGGGTTATGGCCGCGCCCAGACCCTCTCAGTGGGAGCGGCGCTAGGTGTACAAATAAATCATATACATTTCTATCTCTTCCTGAGTTGCATAGCTCCACTTCTATTTCAGTACCGCAGGATTCATTCCGTGTTTCTCCTCCTCATTTGAGAAACCCATCACTTATTATTCTTAGGAAATTTACTTATTTGTCCAGTCACCTTTTATGGACAAGTTAATTTCCTGATCGTACCAGAATGTCCCTGCTGTCTGATTTTGACCTTGTCCTTGAGTGGGACACAGGTATTGACTTGCACTGAAACATCCCTCCTCCCCATTCTAATGCTGTTCTTATTATTACCAGCTACCACTGGGCTTCCCCTGATGTCTCACTCCAATGCTGCTGTCACACAGGCTGTCTTTATCCATCTTGTTTCTTATGGTAATGGAAATAATACTAATGATTCTTCATTAAGCTGAATTCTAGTGATTCTTCTAATGATGATAGATTTTGGTTATGTGTACATATACATATATACATATGGATACTATAGACATATATATACATATGTGAATACATATATGTGAACCTATATCAATATTCAATCTATATGACATTTATTTAGCTACTTATTTTTTTGAGACGGTCAGCCACCCAGGCTGGAGTGCAGTGGTATGATCTTGGCTCACTGAAGCTTCTGCCCACCAGGCTCAAACAATTCTCCCACCTCCGCCTCCTGAGTAGCTGGGATTATAGACACTTGCCACCACACCTGGATATTTTGTTGTATTTTTAGTAGAGATGGGGTTTGTCCATGTTACCCAGGGTAGTCTCAACCTCCCAAGCTCAAGCAATTCACCTGCCTTGGTCTCCCAAAGTGCTGGGATTACAAGCCTGAGATACTATACCTGGCCTGGCCATATGCCTTTTTTTTTTTTTTTTTTTTTT
>NW_022436958.1:24079194-24095405 GCF_009761245.1 Sapajus apella
TTTTTTTTTTTTTTTTTTTTTTAAGATAGAGTCTTGCTCTGTCACCCAGGCTGGAGTGCAATGGTGTGATCTTGGCTCACTGCAACCTCTGCCTCCCAGGTTCAAATCATTCTGCCTCAGCCTTCTGAGTAGCTGGAACTGCAATCTGCACACTACCATGCCCAGCTAATTTTTGTGTTTTTAGTAGAAAAGGGGGTTCATCACATTGGCCAGGCTGGTCTCAAACTCCTGACCTTGTCATCTGCCCACATCGACTTCCCAAAGTTCTGGGATTATAGGTGTGAGCTACCGTGCCCAGCCCATATGTGACTTTTAAATCAGGGAAGTACGTTTAACTTTGCAAAATGACTTTTCATCATTTAGTGAGATGATTAAGTGGGATGTCTCCTTTAATCTATTAATGTGATAAAAGATGAATAGATGTTCTAAATTTGAACTATCTCTTGCATCCCAAGAATCCCATTTTATCACTGTGTATTAATTTGTTAACTTGCTTATATTTTATGACATTGTGGCACTATTTATAAATTACATACTGGCCTGTAGTTTCCTTTTGTGCTTTGTTAGGCTCAATGTCAGTGTCATTCTTTCCTTCTCTCTCCATGCTTAGGGATCACTTAGGATTGAAAAAGTGTGTTTCTAAAAGTTTTGAATGAAATCCTTAATGAGACTGAAGGGGCCTTGAGTAAGTGAGTTTGGTTTCCTTGCTCTTCTACCTCCCACCACGTGAGGATGCAGCAACAGGAGGTGCCATCTTGGAAACAGAGCGGCCTTCACCAAACCCAGTGTTGGCACCTTGATTTGGGCTTCCCAGCCTCCAGAACTATAAGAAATTAATTTATATTCTTTGTAAGTTACCCAGTCTAAGGTATTTTTGTTATAGAAGCACAAATGGAGTAAGACAATGTCTTTATCTATTTATATATGTTAATAGATAGCTATGTTTGTTCTCAGTTCTCTTTGATTTCTGCTATTACTGCTTTATTTTCTATTTTGCTAAATAATTTATATTTTAAAAATTTGTGTGTTTTCTAATAGTTCAGAAGATTTATAATGTGTTTTTAGGACCTTTATTGGTTATTTTATAACTTTTAATGATGTATTTAAACTTATATAATTTGACTTATCAAATATTGACAGTATCTATTGACTCCCTACTATGAACAAGAAAGTGTATGTTCACTTCTACATACTTCTCATTCAATTTGTAATTTTAATTTATTTAATTATTTCTTTTGATAATTTACATGACTATGTAAATTTGGGGGGAGTTGTAACTTTAAAATTTAATTCACAGTTGTGACTGATTCTACTTTGTTTTTAAAGGCTTAGTTGTGTTTTTGTTTTTTTTGGACAGTTTTAGATTCACAGCAACATTGAGAAAAAGGTATAGAGACATTTCATGTATCTCATGTCCCCATACATGCATCATCTCCCCCATTATCAATTTCCCCCACCAGAGTGGCACATTTGTCACAATTGATGGGCCCACATTGACACTTCATTACACCCAAAGTCCGTAGTTTACATTAGGGTTCACTCCTGGCATTATATATTCTATGGATTTGAACAAAATTATGACACGTATCACCATTATAGTATCATACAGAGTATTTTTTCTGCCCTAAACATCCTCTGCACTCTTCCTATTCAGTCCTTCTTTCTCCCTTACCCCTGGCAACCACAGATCTTTTTACTTTTTCCATAGTTTTGCCTTTTCCAGAATGTTATATAATTGGAATCATAACAGTAGTAGCCTTTTCACTTCTTTCACTTAGTAATATGTAATTTTATGTTTTCCCCATGTCTTTTCATAGCTTTATAGCTTATTTTAAGCCCTGAGTAATATTTCATTGTCTGAATGACTACAGTTTGTTCACCTACTAAAGGACATTCTTGATTGCTTCCAAGTTTTGGCAATTATCAATAAAGCTGCTATAAACATTTATATGTAGCTTTTGTATGGAAAGAAGTTTTCAACTCCTTTGGTCAAATACCAAGGAGTGTGACTGCTAGATCATATGGCAAGAGCATGTTTAGTTTTGTAAGGAACCACTAAACTGACTTATAAAGTGGCTGTACCATTTCGTATTTTCACTAGCAGTGAGAGTTTCACATCCTACAACTTGTTACATGTTGCTTCACATCTTCACCTGTGTTTGGGGTTGTCAGTGTTCCAGATTTTGGCAATTCTAATAGATGTATAGAGGTACCTCCTTTTTTTTTTTTTTTTTTTTTTTTTTTTTTTTTTTTTTTTTTTTTTTGAGACAGAGTCTCACTCTGTCGCCCAGGCTGGAGTGTAATGGCATGATCTCGGCTCACTGCCTCCTGGGTTCAAGTGATTCTCCTGCCTCAGCCTCCCAAGTAGTTGGGATTACAGTTGTGTGCCACCATATCCTGCTAATGTGTGTGTGTGTATGTATGTATATATATGTGTATATATATATATATATATATATATATTTTTTTTTTAGTAGAGACAGGGTTTCAACACGTTGGCCAGACTGGTCTCAAATTCCTGACCTCAGGTAATCTGCCCGCCTTGGCCTCTCAGTGCTGGGATTATAGGCATAAGGCACAGTGCCAGGCCCTCATTGTTTTAATTTGCATTTCCCTGATGACACATGATATGGAGGATCTTTTCATATGGTTATTTGCCATCTGTAAACCTCCTTTGGTGAGGTGTGTGTTAAGGTCTTTGGCCCATTTTAAAATCAGGTGTTTGTTTTCTTATTGAGTTTTAGGAGACTTTGTATATTTTAGATAACAGTCCTTATCAGCTACGTCTTTGCAATTATTTTCTCCTAGTCTATGGCTTGTTTTTTCCTTCTCTTGAATTTGATTTCTTTTTAAGAGTCAGATGTACTGAGGTATAATTTACATATAGCAAAATTTATCCTTTTTGGGTATACTGTTCTATGAGTTTTGACAAAGGTATAGAGTAGTATCAACAATATCACAATCAATATACAGTGGAACAGCTCCGTGACTGCAAAAATGCCTTCTGTAGGCCCTTGTAATAACCCCCTACTCCACCCCTGCTCCCTGACAACCACTGATCTAATTGCCATTCTTTTAAAAAATGTCATTATGAAGTGAGTAAAGACTACATAGTATAGTCTTTATTGTCTGACTTCTTTCATTTAGCATAATGTTTTTATGATTTATCAGGGCTGTTGCATATGTGAGTAGTTTCTTTTTTTCTGTTCTGAATGTACATTTTGTGAATATATCACAATTTGTTTATTCCCAGGTCAATAGGCATCTGAATTGTTTCTAGTTCGCAGGGATTATGAATAAAGCTCCTTTGAACATTTTCATACAGATGTTTGGGTAGATATGTTTTCAGTTTTTTGGATAAATACCTAGTAGTGGATTGCTTATTGTATGTTTAACATCACAGGAAACTGTCAAATCCTTTTTCAAAGCAGCTATAATTCTTACACATTTTCAACAGAAATATATAAAAGATGCAGCTGCTTTGCTTTATTGTCAACACTCAGTATTATCAACTTTTAACATTTTCATCATTCTAATTGATGTATTATAGTCTACTATTTAGGCTCTAATTTCAATTTTCCTAACATTAACAAACATATTTTTATATAAACATATAAAAATTTTATATGTTTGCCATTTGAATCTTTTATTGGCAAAGTATCTGTTCAAATTTTCTACTTATTTTTTTAAACATTGGGCTGTTTTCTTATCTTGAGAGTTCTATATATATTCTGGGTATCAATTCACTTTATCATTTTTTTAATTTTATACTTTGTACTTATGTGTCTTATTAAGAAATTTTGCTAGCTCAGTCTTAAAAATTTATTTTTCTTTCCTAAAGTAGTATAATTTCAGATTTAAATTTAGGTCAAAGATTCAAATTAATTTTTTATATGATATTTTGTATATGGTCTAACATCAATTTTTTTTCTTTTATGGTTTGTGACTTTGAGAAGAAATACTTGTTAGCCTAATGTTCCAAAGATTTTATCTTATGTTTCTTCTAGAAGTTTTATAGTTTCAAGTTTTACATTTGTATCCATGATTTATTTTGAATATATATATATATATAAATATATATATATATTACTTTTTGTTTTTTAATTAAAAATTTTTCTTTTTAGAGACAGGGTCTCACTCTTGCTCAGCCTGGAGTGAGGTGGTATGATCTTTAGCTCACTGCAGCCTCAAACTCCTGGGTTCAAGCAATTCTGCCTCCTGAGTAGCTGGGACTACAGGAGCAAGCCACCATGTCTAGCTTTTAAATAATTCTTTTTGAGGCTGGGAGCGGTGGCTCACGCCTGAATCCCAGCGCTTTGGGAGGCCGAGGTGGGTGGATCACGAGGTCAAGAGATCGAGACCATCCTGGCCAGCAAGGTGAAACTCCGTCTCTGCTAAAAATACAAAAATTAGCTGGGCGTAGTGGCACGCGCCCCTGGTCCCAGCTACTGGGAAGGCTGAGGCCGAAGAATCGTTGGAACCCAGGAGGCGGAGGTTGCAGTGAGCAGAGATTGCCCCACTGCACTCCAGCCTGGCAACAGAGCAAGACTCGGTCTAAAAAAAAAAAAATTCTTTTTGGAAATGAGGGTCTTACTGTATTGCCCAAGCTGGTCTCAAACTCCTGTGCTCAAATGATCCTGCCACCTTAGCCTCCCAAAGTGCTGGAATTACAGGCATAAGCCACTGTACTCAGTCTCATTTTGATTTTTTAAAAATATATAATGTAGGTTTGCATCAAGGATCAATTTTTATTACATATAAATGCTTAATTGTTCGTCCCATTTATAGAAAAGGCCATCTTTTTTTATTGAATTACCTTGATATTTTATCAGTACCAAATAAACCAATACATGGGTCTATCTCTAGGCTTCTGTTCTGTTCCTAGTTAAAAAGATATGTGTATCTTTTTGCCAAGACTACACTTTCTGTATTATGATAGCTTTATAAATCTTGAAATCAGATAGTATAAGTTCTTCAACTTGTTTTTCTTTTTCAAAATCATTTTGGAAATTCTGGGACTTTTGATTTTTCCTGTAAATTTTAGACTCAACTTGTCAATTTTTACAAAAATAACTTCTGGTATTTTGATTGGGAATTACATTAAATCTACAGAGACGTTTTGGGAGAACTGATAATAATATTGAATCTTCTGATTCATGAACGTGGTATATCTTGCCATTTTTCTGCTCTTTGATTTATTTCATCAAGCCTTTGTAGTTATTAGCTTTTTGCTGATTATGGAAGATTATGTAGACTTGAAGTAAAAACATTTCTATTTCTTCCTTTCCAACCTGTATGCTTTGTATTTCTTCCCTCTGCTTTATTTCTCTGGCTAGAATCCTCAACGCCGTATTCTGCAGCAGTGATGAAAATGGACTTTCTTACTTCCTTCCTGATCTTTGGGAAAAGCATTCAGTCTTTCATCACTAAGTACGATACTTGTAGACTTCATTGATACATGTAATTTTTAATTAAACAAGTTTCTGGGTACACGTGATAGCTTAATACATTCTATAATTTGAAAAGATCAAATCGGTGTACTTGGGATATCCATCACCAAGTACTCTTTTTATAATGTTAGAGTCATCCAAATTCTTCTAGCTATTGACTTAATTGATTTTAAAATAATTGACCATGTCCTTTTTTATGAAACTTGTCTACATTTTATTTTGTACCTTCATTCTTGTTTAATCTTAATTCTGTATTTGAGTCAATTTAAAGATCATTACCAGTACTTTAGCCACATTCTCTCTACTCATTTCTTGGCTAGTGAAGTTCTTCTTGAAATTTATTTCAGAGAACTTGGATAAACTATACTCCTAATTTTTTGCATGTTTAAAAATAGCTATTCTTATATTTGAATGAATGTTTAACTGGATTTTTCCCTATGATCTTGTATGCATTTCTCCACTATTTTCTAGAGTTGAGTACTGCTGTGGAAAAATCCAAAGCAAAGCTAGCTTCTTTAACCCTTTAGATGACATTCTTATTCTTAGGGCCTGGGTTGTCACAAAATTATCTTTTTGATCATTTAAGTTTAAATAGTTAACTTAGAATAGTGTCTTGGATTTAATTACGACCCAGTAAATATTAGCTATCCACATTGACTTCTTTATTTTCCTTTAAAAAATTTAAATTATGAGTGCATAATAGTTGTACATATTGATGGGGTATGTGTGATATTTTGATACAAGCATACAATGTGTAATGATCATATCAGGGTAATTGGGATATTCATCACCTCAAGCATTTATCATTCTTTCTGTTAGTAATGTCCTAATTCCATTCTCTTAGTTATTTTGAAGTATACAATAAATTATTGTTCCTGATAGTCACCCTATTGGAGGCTGAGAAGGGAAGTGAGTGGGGGGGTATAAAGGATGGTTAATAGGTACAAGAACATAAAAGAAATGCTTTGACTTTTTGTTGTATAAAGACTATTCTTCTTTTTTTGAGACAGAGTCTTGCTCTGTCACCAGTGTGGAGTGCAGTGGCATGATCTCGGCTCACTGCCACCTCCATCTCCAGAGTTTAAGCGATTCTCTTTCCTGCCTCAGCCTCCCGAGTAACTGGGATTACAGGCACGCGCCACCATGCCCAGCCAACTGTTGTATTTTTAGTGGAGATGGGGTTTCACCATGTTGGCCAGGATGGCCTCAATCTCTTGATCTCATGATCCGGCCACCTCGGTCTCCAAAATTGCTGGGATTACAGGCATGAGCCACTGTACCCCGTCTGTTTTCTTTTAAGTTTTCTTATTTAATAAAGAGCTCCTTGTTTCATGGTTTAAAAAAAAAATTGTGCCTGTGTGTGTATGTGTTCTTCATTTGTTTTCTGTTAGTTCTTTTTCTTGAAATATTTTTGTGTAGATTCTAAGCTAATTCTGTTTGTGAAAACTACTGATTTCTAAATAAGGGAAATTCTTCCTGGACTGGCTGTTTTAAGATAAACGTGGGAGAAGAGCCAGGAGACTTGAGCCTAAGGTAGCAGCAGTTTGAGCAATCTTAGTCTTCTGAACCTCTCTCTTTAGCACACTGGCCTGTGAACATGTCTCTGGGATGGTGTGATTTCTCCTCAGCTTACAGTGAAGTCTTGTACCATATAGGACATGTAGAGTGTGTGTATGTGTGTGCGTGCGTGTGCGCGTGTGCACACACATATATTTGTGTGCATATGTGATTTAGATTTCCATTTCCTCCATATCCTTGACTCTCTTAAGCACTGTTAAGTCTACTTTTTCTTAGTTACTGTTTTCTTTGACCTGCTCATTTCGCATGTTTTCGCATGTCTTTCTATAGTCTAATTGATTTTCTTTGTTTTGCTTTTCTTCCTTTTCACTGGCTGCACAATTCCATTTCTGATTACCATTCATCTTTGAAGAAGAATAGTCTGCTCATAAGTAGCTATGACCTCAAGAATTTGGAGGAAAGGGACCTAGAGGGTGAGCCGAGGTATCAGACAGTTACAACTCAGAGGATTAAGATAACAGTAGTTTGAGAAGTCTTAGAGTTTATAGAACTCTGAAAGTCTCAGAATGTCTCTTCACCATGTTTTCAGTGTTGTCTGTACCTTCCTTGGGTGAGCAAGTGGCTTGCATTTTAATAATGGTTTTGCATGTGACATTTCCTTTCTTTGTTTCTTCCTTTGTTTTTTGAAAAATTGTTTATATTTCTCTTTGAAGAGGCACTATGACTTAGTGGTTATGAACACAAATGTTGGAAGCACTTTGTTTAGTATGAATTTAGGTTCTGTCATTCACAAGCTGTGTCCTTGGGAAAGTTACTTAATCCCTCAGTGCCTCAGTTTCCTCACCAGCAACATGGAGATGGTGATAATAATAGTACCTACCTCCTAAGCATATCAGAATCAAGTGACTTAAAATGTGTAAGGATTTTTTAATACTTCCTGGCAAAGAGCAAACACTAGATGTTTCTAAAAATAAAGCTGTCTGTTATCACCTGCTACAAAATCTGATTGCTTCTCTTTGTCTCTTTTCCATGAAATCACACTAGCAGACTTCATGTACAAACGTCATGCCTTGTCATTTCTCACCCAGCACCACATCTTCTGCAGCTAGTAGGTTGAAGCAGGCTTCCAGAATATTTCTGAGCAAACTCTATGAATTTGGTGTTCCAACTGAGGAATCACTGATTGAGCTCTTCAGGGCCATATGCTGATTTGGGGGAATTTGTTTCACTGCATATAATCTGTCATGTGGTGTCTCTCCTCCCAACCTCTTTCAATTTGGTTCAGAGCCTTCTGTCTTTGGCAGCTGTTTTTCATGGCTTTTGGTTTGGGTTTGGGATTATTTTCCAGTTTCATTGGAGATAGTTTTTCTCTTTTTTTATTCTGCTTATTGTTTAGGTGGGTTTCAGGGAGGGGAGTAGATCTTTACTAAGTCAAGTGGAACTAGAAGTTGAGTCAAGTTAACTCAAATCAATTTTATTAAAATTTTAATTGCTATTCAGAAAGTATAAAACTAGGCATTTATTTTCTATAAATTAATCACTTGTTCTTTACAACTGCTAGAGACATGTTTCATTTTAAGTCTCTATTTTGAAACAGTTACTGAAACTCTTTTATTAAATATATTCATCTAGTTACAAATCAAATACAGTTGGTCCTCTGTATTCATGGGTTCTGGATCTGTGGATTCAGCCAACCATGGCTGAAAAACATTAGGAAAAAAACGAATGGTTGCATCTGTACTAAACATGTACAGACTTTTTTATTGCCATTCTCTCAACATACAGTGTACCACATTGATATAGCATTTACATTTTGCTAAGTATTAGAAGTTATCTAGAGATGATTTATCTAGAGATGATTTAAAGTACATACGAGGATGTGCGTAGGTTATGGGCAAATACTATGCCATTTTATATCACAGACTTAAGTGTCTATGGATTTTGGTAGCCAAGGAGGGTCCTCAGCCAGTTCTCTGTGGATATCAATGGGTAATTAGAATACAGAAAAGCCTAAATAAAGAGCTCTCTGCCCTTCTTCTATTCTCCATTTCTTCAGTCCCACTTCTCAAGAGCAATTATTTTTCACCTGTTTCTCTTTTGAGTTCTGGCAGCTAGCTCAACATATTTAAATCACCAAACATATATTGATATATAAATATACATCTTTTTTTCTGGTTACTTTTGCAACACATCAAAAAATAAAATAACAAATTGGCATGTTGGGACATGCTCCATGTTCACTGTCATGACTCCCTTGATAGAGTTACGCTATCTGAATTTTGCATGCAGCTTTATTAACCTAGTCGCAGAGAAGGACTATTTATGGTTTGCTGTTCTAGTAGACTTTTCTATTTACTTTTATAGAACCAATTCACTGAATCTCAGGTAAATTGGGACAGTTTTTCCTGAAGACTGCCAGAGTAGTCTGCAAAAGCTTTGTTTCTGTTGTCATTCTCCTTATGTTTAAGTTAGACATTGCTTCCCTGCCCAGATTTACTCGGTGTTTTCTTGAAAACACTTTAATTCAATCTTGTATTTTTTTTTTTGTTTTAACCGAGTCCTTTGATTAGTCGTTTGGTAGCTTTTCCTAATACAGGCTCAAGATGTTTTACCCACAATTCCAAAATTAAAAAGCTATGAAAACCACGATTTTGTTTTTGCGTTTTGGTAACTCTTTCGTTGGCAGAGCCTGGCCTGAACTGATTTGAGAGAATATTTACCCCTCAAGTGTTTAATTATGAGCTACTGACCCACGTCCCATTGGAACTATTACATAGTTTAGTGTACATACATGCACTATTGCCTTTCTAAAATATGAAGAGTTCTGAAACATTTCTGGCCCTGAAATCTTTGAATAAGGGATTGTTGACCAGTATCATGACAGTAGAATGTTACTAGTACTGGAATTGTCTCCTTAATTGGATAGGCGAATCCTGTCCTTGAAATACTAGATTAAGCCAACAGTGCTGTTTGTATTTGTGTACACTACTGTCCAGTCATAAACAATTCTAGTTATTTTAAAAGAGAGAATTTAAGACCTTGGCTAACTGGCTGCTTGAGAATAAAAATTATTTTATTCTCAAATATAAAAAATTCTATTTATTGCATTTATATAAAAGTAGTAATGGCAAGAAGAGCTACCACTCTGGGGCTGGAAGAACAAAGGGAAAAGTTTGAAATTATTAGAACTCAGCAAAATGAAGACTCTGAAGGGCTGGGATTGAGCTTCCGAGGAGGTGGCTCTACCTGGTTAGAGCTGGTATGTCCCAGGTGGTACAATAAGGATGATTCTCAGAGTGTTAGAAAATGTCAAGAGCCCAACCAACTGCCACTGACAGGGTAAAGAGCAGGTGCTGGGGCCCTGCTGACAAGAAGAAAACAGTCATTTCTTGCTCCTCTAGTTAGCCAGTCTTGCTCTAGTGCCCTCCATCGGCACAGGCTATCGAAGAGCCAGCTGCCAAAGGAGGAATAGTTTACAGATTTTTAGTGCCAGGATTTCAGAGCAGAGTATAGAAGGATGGGTGTGGAGCTGAGAGGCCATAGCTTAAAAATGGGCACAGCCCAGGCTGGGCACAGTGGCTCATGCCTGTAATCCTAGTACTTTGGGAGGCTGAGGCTGGTGGATCACTTATGGTCAGGAGTTTGAGACCAGCCTGGCCAACACAGTAAAACCCGTCTTTACTAAAAAATACAAAAATTAGCCAGGTGTGGTGGCAGGTGCCTGTAATTTCGGCTACATGGGAGGCTGAGTCATGAGAATCGCATGAACCTGGGACGCAGAGGTTGCAGTGAGCTGAGATCATGCCACTGCATTGCAGCCTGGGTGACAGAGTGAGACTCTGTGCCCCATTCCCCTCAACCCCCCCCCCAAAAAAAAACCCAAAGGACACAGTCCAAATTTTAGGCTACTCGGTATCCATATACAGCTGTCTAAACATATGTGAATTTCCTGTCAGCAGCAATAATAAATATATCCAACTATCCTTCATATAAGAGGTATTTTCATTCTCTCCCCAAAATGGGGAGATATAAATTCACTATAGTCAAACTAAATAATATCTTAACATGTTTAATGTTTAGTATGGGTGACAATCATGGTATTTACCTCTTGGTGGTATTAATTACTCCTTAAATTTGTTTTCATTCCTTTACAAATATTTTGTAATCTAATAACTAAAGTATAAAGTTAATCACTACCAATATTTTTTTCACAATTAGGGAAAAAGAGAAGGAAATAAAAAAGAAATTTGTTAATATATCCAAGTATATATATTATAAAACACCATATTGCTTATAACACATATCATAGAAGATAAAAATATAACCTATATAATATAATATCAGGCAGTATATCATATTTTATTTATATAACAAGGAGGAAAATGTACATTGTTGTAATCCTACTTTTATAAGGCTGTAGTGATATTTACAACTTATTTCTTCTATGAAACATCTTGTGTTTTTATCACCCTCGGCCAGCATTTCAACTGATCTAAACCCTTTACCTGGTGGGGTAACTCAAATTTTCATTATTAAAGTGTCTGTATTTTTAGTGGTCATGGCTTCCATCACTTCTTATACTTTTCCAATAACTTCTGCCATTGGAAATGGAAGTACTAAGAGACACTTGAAAGAATACTCTGGGTTCTATGTGTATTTTCTTTTCTCCTTTCACTTTATAGCTATAACTTAACTTCGTCTTGGTAATCTCAATCTCTCCAGTAAATAGTGTGGCCCCTTTCTCTGGCTTCTGATCTGGTAGCATAAGGAGCTCAAAATGGCCAGGTAACAGTTCCAACTTCCAATTCAGTGGCATCATTGCTGTGTCCTTTGGTGGAAGGATTTCTCTAAGACCTCCAAACCTGCAAAGTTCAAAACTGGGGGGAACAGGCATCAAATAAACTGAGTTGGTGTAATATTGAAAGAAGTTAATTCCACTTCTACTCTTTGATGATTTCTGGACCCATCGATTCTGACTTGTGATAAATGATACCATATTGTCACTGAATCATGGCTTATAGAGCAGCCTGTAAGGGGGAAACCAAACATTTCACTATATTGTCTCATAACTGGTATTGTAACAGGATCTTCAGTAAGTCATTCACTGTTCTATCAGACTAGTAATTTCTGAGCATTGCATTGTATCAGAAACACAAGATTAGGTTTATTAGGTTGTTGCAGTAAGAGAATACACATATTGGAAAACCACGGGGTGTCTCACAATGGGCGAATTAGAGAAGAACATTTAAGGAGTTTAGGGAGCTGGAGTTAGTCATGGGATGATATATCAGTCTGTTCTTATGCGGCTAATAAAGACATACCCAAGAGTGGGTAATTTATAAAGGAAAGAGACTTAATTGACTCACCATTCCACTCCATGACTGGGGGTGGGGGAGTCTCGCAGTCAAGGCAAAAGGTAAATGAGCAGCAAAGTCATATCTTGCATAATGGCAGGCAAGAGAGCTTATTATGTAGGGAAGTCCCCTTTCTATAATAATCAGATCTTATGAGACTTTCACTAGAACGACATGGGAAAGACCGGCCCTCATGATTCAATTATCTTCCAACAGTCCCTCTCATGACGTGTGGGAATTATGGGAGCTAAAATTCAAGATGAGATTTGGGCAGAGAACACAGCCAAACCATATTAGATGGTCTTGCCAGGGATTAGTCAGAATCTATAGACTGGCCAATAGACTGACTGTGCCAGAAACTTGGCCATTGGTCTTATCTCTAACACAGGAGTTCAGGCAGAGTTGCCACTGGGTCAGTTGGTCAGTGGTCTTACCTTGGAACACGTGAGTCTAAATGAGCTTTGTTGAGAGTATGAATTTATATTGCTTGTCTTGCATGTCATCGTTTAGGACAGTTAATCTGTTTTGTGAGTCCCAGTACAGTTTGACAAATTGTGATCTTTGCCTCAATTCTCAAATACCTCTTCACAGCTACCAACAGGGCATATATTTCTGCTTCATCAGAATCCTTATCAGAATCACTTTCTGATGGATTATTCAAGATGTGATCAACAGATCTGCACCACTCTTTGAGGGCTCATAATTGGGTACTGAGTTTTTCATGGTAGTTGTTTTTATCTCTTTAATCATCAGGCCTTCTTGTTTTTTGTTGGATGATCACTTGTTCAGTTATGTGGCATGACAGCAGCTGTGTAGTAACAATTAAGATTCTGGCTTCTGCAACATAGACAAATACTAAGATAAGGATTATTATTAAAGTTTGCAAGGTACTTCAAAACAAAATATTAGGTAAACTTCCAAATCTGGGCCTTAAAGACATGCCCATAATCTATTTGGATCTTCCTTAGATGAATCAAGTGGCTTTTCCCATTAATTTGGATATGGATTACTCAACCTAGACAGTATTTGAATAATTAGTCCCATATCTAGTTACTGTCAGGAATAAGAATCTTAGGCGTACTGTAATTGAAGACTAGGAGTGCTTGTCAACAATTAAGAACATTAAACCAGCAGAGAGGGAAGAAAATAACCAAGAAGTAAGACCCAAAAAATATACAAAGAAGTGAGAGTTAATCAAAGGTTTTTTGCATCTGGGATTCTTGGCTGTAATTATCTTGGATGAAGTCAGTCTACTTCAAGAACCATTGGATCTATTGAGCCATAAAGTTGAAGAGGTAGAGCAGCTTACACTGCAGACTGGACTTGTTGCAGAGCCTTTTCTTACACTGAGACCACTGAAATTTACAGCCTTATAAGTCAATTTGTCGGAGAAAAATACAAATGTGATATGTTTCCCCCAAATCCAGAGAGGACCAGAGGTTTGGCATTGAGAAACAAAAATTTGAAAACCAGCATACCATTTAGTTTTCTTGAATCTTAATACTTTCAGAGAGATATGAGAACTGGACTCCAAAGATATACCAGGATGCTTAAGTCTGTTGTCTTTCAGTTCCATTATAATAAGCATGTTAAACAAATGGAAAAACATCCATGCTTATGGATGAGAAGAATCAATATCATTAAAATGGTTATGCCACCCAAAGCAATGTACAGATTCAATGCTATTCCTATCAAACTACCAAGGACATTTTTCACAAAACTAGAAAAAATTATTTTAAAATTTATATGGAACCAAAAAAGAGCTTGAGTAGCCAAGGCAATCCTAAGCAAAAAGAATGAAGCTGGAAGAATCACATTACCTGACTTCAAACTATACTACAAGGCTGCAGTGACCAAAACAGCATGGTTCTGGTACAAACACAGGCACATAGACCAAGGAAACAGAATAGAGAGCCCAGAAATAAGGCTGCACATCTATGACCATCTGATCTTTGATAAAACTGACAAAAACAAGCAATGGGGAAAAGACTCCCTATTCAATAAATAGTGCTGGGATAACTGACTAGCCATATGCAGAAGATTGAAACTGGACCCTCTCCTTATGCCATATACAAAAATCAACTCAGGATGGATTAAAGACATGAATATAAAACCCCAAACTATAAAAACTCTGGAAGACAACCTAGGCAACACCATCCTGGACATAGGAACAGTCAAAGACTTCTTGACAAATCACAACAAAAGCAAAAATTGACAAATGGGATCTAATGACATTTAAGAGCTTTTGCACAGCAAAAGAAACTATCATCAGAGTAAACAGACAGCTTAGAGTGGGAGAAAATATTTGCAAACTATGTATCTGACAAAGGTCTGATATCCAGCGTCTATAAGGAACTTAAACAAATTTACAAGAGAAAAACAACCATATCAAAAAGTAGACAAAGGACATGAATAGATACTCCTCAAAAGAAGACATAATTTGGCCAAGAAGCATATGAAAAACTCAATATCACTGATTATTAGAGAAATACAAATCAAAACCACAGTGAAATACCATCTCACACTAGTCAGAATAGTGATGATTAAAATGTCAAAATATAATAGTTGCCAGTGAGGTTGCAGAGAAAAGGAAACCCTTATACACTGTTGGTGGGAGTGTAGATTACTTCAACTGTTGTGGAAAGCAGTGTGGCAATTCCTCAAAGAGCTAAAAGCAGAACTACTATTTGAACCAGCAATCCCATTACTGTGTATATAACCAGAGGAATATAAAGCATCCTACCATAAAGACATAGGTACATGAATGTTCATTGCAGCACTGTTCACAAAGACATGGAATCAACCCCTAAATGCCCATCAATTACAGACTGCATAAAGGAAATGTGGTACTTACGTACAAGATCATGTTTTTTGTGGGAACACGGATGGAGCTGACGGCTGTTAACCTTAGCAAACTAATGCAGAAACAGGAAACCAAATACTGCATGTTCTCACTTGTAAGTGAGCGCTTAATGACAAGAACTTATGAACATAAAGATGGAAACAACAGACACTGGGGTCTACTTGAGGTTGAAGGGTGAGAGGAGAGAGAACAGCAAAATGATAACTATTGGGTAATGAGCTTAATACCTGGGTGATGTAATAATATGTATCACATAATAATATGTGATACATATTATTACATGTGTTTATGTAACCTTCACATGTACCCCCAAACCTAAAATAAACATTGTTCTCAGTACATAAAAACTGTATAAAGCCTTTTAAATGCATTATCTCATTTAATCCTGACCACACTTTATGGAAGTAAACTGAGCAGAATTTTCAGGTTTTTCCTTAGGAATCCTTGACTGCCTCTGGAGACATAGATCCACATTTTATAAAATCAGGCTGATACTCAATGAGAACATCAAGACTTCCTCAAGGCTGGCCTGAGACTACTTACATCAGAATTGCCTCAAGAGCTTAAGGAAAACTTGCACTCTGGGTTTCATGGCGAAACTTCCAAATTGGTATTTCTGAGGTTAGGGTCCAGGAATCTTCAACTCATTAATCTTGCCACCTTTCAAGGTGATTCTATGAACTTTGAAATTGGAGGGCTGCTGTTCTACCTATACTCATTAATGTCAGATTTCTATTGGATACATTAATTTTTATTTTTTAAGAGACAAGGTCTCACTCTGTCCCCCAGGCTGGAGTGCAGTGGCATGATCACAGCTCCCTGCAGCTTGGAACCCCTGGGTTCAAGGGATTCCCCCCACCTCAGGGTCCCAAGTAACTGGGACTACAGGCACATGCCCCCATGCCTGGCTAATTTAAAATATATATCTATACACACACACACACACACACACATATATATATTTTTATATTTATATATGTGTGTGTGTGTGTGTGTGTGTGTGTGTGTGTGTGTGTGTGTGTGTGT
>NW_022436958.1:24095415-24346722 GCF_009761245.1 Sapajus apella
TGTGTGTGTGTGTGTGTGTGTGTGTGTGTGTGTGTGTGTGTGTGTGTAGAGACACACAACATTATGTTGACCAGGCTGGTCTCAAATGCCTGATCTCAAACGCCTGGTCTCAGGTGATTCTCCTGCCTTGGCCTCCCAAAGCTTTGGGATTACAGGCATGAGCCACTGCGTCCAACCAGATGTTAATTTTTTAAGAAGAAATTTACTAAATAATGTGGTGCCTAAGGAACTCTATAATATTAAGTTTATAATAAAGCCTGTTGCACTTATTAATAGCATCTTAATAAAACATCTATGAGTAAATATCTAATATACCATGTGATAGTCCTCCTGATATGTGAGGCTTAGGCTCCTAAAAACACCATGGAAGGAAAATTCACAGGCAAGAAATTTTAGAATAAAGAAAATTTACAGGAATAAAGAGGTTGATGGATTAATCCTAAGTAAAGCTATTCTTTTATACATTTCTTGTGTGAACACAAAATTAAAATATTAAAGATCTCTGACTAAACAGACTATCACTGGGCCTTTTGCATGCCTCATATTAATAAAACATTAATATTCCAGATTCTGTCTGTTTTAAGTGGAAGAAAGCCCAATCAAACTAACTTAAAAACATATTTTCTCCTTGTCCCACATAACCGGGAAGGCAAGTTGGTAGTCTTGGCAGGATCCAGGTGCACTTGGAGACCCCCCAGGAATTTGTGTGTCTCCTATATGCCCTATGTTGTCCTCATTTGAGACAGCCTTCACCCGGTAGTGCAAAAAGATGACCATCATCAAGTCCAGTACTAGAGCACACCGGTTTGACAATTTCTAGGAAAAAAATCCTTCTTTCTTCGGTAATTGCATTGAAAATCCCATGGCTGATTATAAGACTCCCATGCACATTGATCAGAGCAATGCAGAACTTTTAATGTTCAGGCTGGGAGTGAAGTCAGCCTCACTAGAATTTGCTCTGAGAGTGGGGGAGGATGAATTCTTAAAGGAAAGCAGGAGGCTCTTTTTAGAAGAGAGGTACGCACAGGTGAAAACCACAGCTACAGTGGGTGGACGGAGAGGTATACAGTTGGTTTTCATTTATTCTTTTTAAGATCTTTTAAGGAAATCTTTAGACTCTTGCTCCTTTTAGAGTTTCAATAAGATGTTTTTGCTGCGGATAACCTTCGTAAAAGAGGCTTTTGTTCCTTCCAACCCCTGTTCCTTGTCTTTCTGATTTTTAACTCAGTTTTGATTTTCTTCTTTCTGGGCCCAATCATGAATAACTAGAACACTTGGAATGCAAAAATCTTTGTTTAGCTTTTATTTAACCTTTATGGGACAGCCAGCTAAGCATATGCCATATCCGGCCACAGTACAGAGGATAATAGATTTAGTCATAAGGAATGTGCTGTGAATTTCAAGTCTGGAGTCGGACTGGCTGGGTTCAAATCCTGATTTTGCCATTTGCTAGCTGTGACCTGGGGCACAAACATTTCTATGACTCAATGTCTTTTTCTACAGTCAGTCTAATAGTGTCCTTCCAGTAGGTTGCTGTGAGGATGGATTAAATGATCAGATCTATGTAAATATATTGTAAAGGCTCAAAGAGCATTGGCAAGAGTCTTCATTCATGCCAAAGCTTGTGAAGTATGCTGGTTAACCTTTTACCAATATCTCATTTCTGTCTTCCTTACAGACATAAGTGTGTAGCTTTAAGCTTGAGATTTACTAATCTCTCGATGTTCTTTTCTTCTTTGCAAAAATCTTCATTACAAAACTCTCTACTGCAGTTCCACCACATACTTTACCTTCCTCTCCTATTTCCAGTTCTCTTGTTCCCCTCCTCTTGTTACTGCCAAGAGGACTGACTCAGCATTCTCTTATATGGAAATGAAATTCTTGAAGTTGCTAAAAAGGCAATGTAAAAGAAATTCTCATGAACAAAATTTTGGTGAGGTCAACTCAAGGTAGGGGGAGAATAAGTTCTGTCATACAATTAGTTCTTTCATATATTTCACAAACAGATCTTGACTGCCTTACATCTGTGTTGTAAGACAGTTTGTAAGAGTCATTAGGAGACAGAAAGTTAAATGACACATTGCCTCTGGCCTTAAGGAGAGGAAAATTTTGAATCTTTTCCATTTTTATGCACTTCAGTTTAACATGAATTAAAACTGTTGTAAAATCATTTGATTTAGAACATCTTTTAAAAGTAATTTGTTATTACTTTCTCTGCATCTAATAAATCCACTGAAGAAGATAGAAGGATGAAGCTGATCTTTATTTATTTTTTTGAGATGGAGTCTTACTCTTATCACCCAGGCTGGAGTTCAATGGCTCGATCTCGGCCCACTGCAACCTCTGCCTCCCAGGTTCAAGTGACTCTCCTGCCTCAGCCTCCCACGTAGCTGGGATTACAGGTGCCTCCCACCATGCCCAGCTAATCTTTGTATTTTTAGTAGAGATGGGGTTTTGCCATGTTGGCCAGGCTGGTCTTGAGCTTCTGACCTTGTGATTTGCCTGTTTCGGCCTCCCAAAGTGCTGGGATTACAGGCATGAGCCACCATGCTGGGCCCATAATTTTAACCAATAAAATTATGGCTATTGTGTGTGCTTATTGTATGTCAAGTCCTAAATGCTTTATTTTATTTTTCCATTTATTTTATTGCATTTTAGGTTTTGGGGTACTTGTGAAGAACATGCAAGATTGCTGCATAGGTACACATGTGGCAGTGTGATTTGCTGCCTTCCTCCCCATCACCTAAATCTGGCATCTCTCCCCTTGCTATCTCTCCCCAACTCCCCACCCCCCACAGTCCCTTCCCTATTTCCCCTCAACTGACCCCAGTGTGTAGTGCTCCGCTCACTGTGTCCATGTGTTCTCATTGTTCAACACCTGCCTATGAGTGAGAACATGCGGTGTTTGATCTTCTGCTTTTCTGTCAGTTTGCTGAGAATGATGGTTTCCAGGTTCATCCATGTCCCTACAAAGGACACGAACTCATCATTTTTGGTGGCTGCATAATATTCCACGGTGTATATGTGCCACATTTTCCCTGTCCAGTCTATCGTTGATGGGCATTTGGGTTGGTTCCAGGTCTTTGCTATTGTAAACAGTGCTGCGATGAACATTCGTGTGCATGTGTCCTTATAGTAGAATGATTTATAATCCTTTGGATATATACCCAGTAATGAGATTGCTGGGTCAAATGGAATTTCTATTTCTAGGTCCTTGAGGAATCGCCACACTGTCTTCCACAATGGTTGAACTAATTTACACTCCCACCAACAGTGCAAAAGTGTTCCTATTTCTCCACATCCTCTCCAGCATCTGTTGTCTCTAGGTTTTTTAATGATGGCCATTCTAACTGGCGTGAGATGGTATCTCAATGTAGTTTTGATTTGCATTTCTCTGATGACCAGTGATGATGAGCATTTTTTCATATGTCTGTTGGCCTCACGTATGTCTTCTTTGGTAAAGTATCTGTTCATATCCTTTGCCTACTTTTGAATGTGCTTGTTTGTTTTTTTTCTTGTAAATCTGTTTTAGTCCTTTGTAAATTCTGGATATCAGCCGTTTGTCAGATGGGTAAACAGCAAAAATTTTTTCCCATTCTGTTGGTTGCCGATTCACTCTAACGACTGTTTCTTTTGCTGTGCAGAAGCTGTGGAGTTTGATTAGGTCCCATTTGTCTATTTTGGCTTTTGTTGTCAATGCTTTTGGTGTTTTGGTCATGAAGTCCTTGCCTACGCCTATGTCCTGAATGGTTTTGCCTAGATTTTCTTCTAGGGTTTTTATGCTGTTAGGTCTTATGTTTAAGTCTTTAATCCATCTGGAGTTAATTTTAGTGTAAGGTGTCAGGAAGGGGTCCAGTTTCTGCTTTCTGCACATGGCTAGCCAGTTTTCCCAACACCATTTATTAAACAGGGAATCCTTCCCCATTGCTAGTTTTTGTCTGGTTTGTCAAAGATCAGATGGTTGTAGATATGTTGTGTTGCCTCCGAGACCTCTGTTCTGTTCCATTGGTCTATATCTCTGTTTTGGTACCAGTACCATGCTGTTTTGATTACTATAGGCTTGTAGTATAGTTTGAAGTCCAGTAGTGTGATGCCTCCTGCTTTGTTCTTTTTGCTGAGATTTGACTTGGCTATGCGGGCTCTCTTTTGGTTCCATATGAAGTTTAAGGTGGTTTTTTCCAGTTCTGCGAAGAAGGTCATTGGTAGCTTGATGGAGATAGCGTTGAATCTGTAAATTACTTTGGGAAGTATGGCCATTTAAATGATATTGATTCTTCCTAACCATGAACATGGAATGTTTCTCCATCTGTTTGTGTCCTCTCTTATTTCGTTGAGCAGTGGCTTGTAGTTCTCCTTGAAGAGGTCGTTTACGTTCCTTGTTAGTTGTATTCCTAGGTATTTTATTCTCTGTGGCAATTGTGAATGGCAGTTTGTTCTTGATTTGGCTCTCTTTAAGTCTGTTATTGGTGTATAGGAATGCTTGTGATTTTTGCACATTGATTTTGTGTCCTGAGACTTTGCTGAACTTGCTTATCAGTTTCAGGAGATTTGGGGCTGAGACGATGGGGTCTTCTAGATATACAGTCATGTCATCTGCAAATAGAGACAATTTGACTTCCTCCTTTCCTATTTGAATACCCTTTATTTCTTTTTCTTGCCTGATTGTTCTGGCTAGAACTTCCAGTACTATATTGAATAGGAGTGGTGAGAGAGGGCATCCTTGTCTAGAGCCAGATTTCAAAGGGAATGCTTCCAGTTTTTGCCCATTCAGTATGATATTGGCTGTTGGTTTGTCATAAATAGCTTTTATTATTTTGAGATACGTTCCATCAATACCTAGTTTATTGAGGGTTTTTAGCATAAAGGGCTGTTGAATTTTGTCAAAGGCATTCTCTGCATCAATTGAGATAATCGTGTGGTTTTTGTCTTTGGTTCTGTTTATGTGGTGAATTACGTTTATGGACTTGCGTATGTTGAACCAGCCTTGCATCCCCGGGATGAATCCTACTTGGTCAGGGTGGATAAGCTTTTTGATGTGCTGTTGCAATCGGCTTGTCAGTATTTTATTGAAGATTTTTGCATCTATGTTCATCATGGATATTGGCCTGAAGTTTTCTTTTCTTGTTGAGTCTCTGCCGGGTTTTGGTATCAGGATGATGTTGGTCTCATAAAATGATTTGGGAAGAATTCCCTCTTTTTGGATTATTTGGAATAGTTTCAGAAGGAATGGTATCAGCTCCTCTTTGTATGTCTGGCAGAATTCGGCTGTGAACCCGTCTGGACCTGGGCTTTTTTTGGGTGGTAAGTTCTTAATTGCTGCCTCAACTTCAGACCTTGTTATGGGTCTGTTCAGGGTTTCAGCTTCTTCCTGGTTCAAGCTTGGGAGGTGGCAAGTGTCCAGGAATTTATCCATTTCTTCCAGGTTTACTAGTTTATGTGCATAGAGTTGTTTGTAATAATCTCTGATGATGGTTTGAATTTCTGTGGAATCTGTGGTGATATCCCCTTTATTGTTTTTTCTTGCATCAATTTGGTTATTCTCTTTTCTTTTTTATTAATCTGGCTAGTGATCTGTCTATTTTGTTGATCTTTTAAAAAAAACCAGCTCCTGGATTTATTGATTTTTTTTTTGAAGGGTTTCTTGTGTCTCTATCTCCTTCAGTTCTGCTCTGATCTTAGCTATTTCTTGTCTTCTGCTAGGTTTTGAGTTTTTTTGATCTTGCTCCTCTAGCTCTTTCATTTTGATGATAGGGTGTCAATTTTAGATCTCTCCTTGCTTCTCATGTGGGCATTTATTGCCATATATTTTCCTCTAGAGACTGCTTTAAATGTGTCCCAGAGATTCTGGTATGTTGTGTCTTCATTCTCATCGGTTTCGAAGAACATCTTTTTTTCTGCCGTCATTTCATTGTTTATCCAGTCAACATTCAAGAGCAAGTTGTTCAGTTTCCATGAAGCTGTGTGGTTCTGGGTTAGTTTTTGAATTCTGAGTTCTAACTTGATTGCACTGTGGTCTGAGAGACTGTTTGTTGTGATTTCCATTCTTTTGCATTTGCTGAGGAGTGATTTACTCCCAATTACGTGATCAATTTTAGAGTAGGTGTGATGTGGTGCTGAGAAGAATGTATATTCTGTGGATTTGGGGTGGAGAGTTCTGTAAATGTCTATTAGGTTTGCTTGGTCCAGGTCTGAGTTCAAGTCCTGGATATCCTTGTTAATTTTCTGTCTGGTTGATCTGTCTAATATTGACAATGGGGTGGTAAAATCTCCCACTATAATTGTGTGGGAGTCGAAGTCTCTTTGTAAGTCATTAAGAACTTGCCTTATGTATCTGGGTGCTCCTGTATTGGGTGCATATATATTTAGGATCGTTAGCTCTTCTTGTTGCATTGATCCTTTTACCATTATGTAATGTCCTTCTTCGTCTCTTTTGATCTTTGTTGCTTTAAAGTCTAATTTATCAGAGATGAGAATTGCAACTCCTGCTTTTTTTTTTTTTTTGCTCTCCGTTTTCTTGGTAAATCTTCCTCCATCCCTTTATTTTGAGCCTTTGTGTATCCTTGCATGTGAGATGGGTTTCCTGGATACAGCACACTGGTGGGTTTTGGCTTTTTATCCAATTTTGCCAGTCTGTGTCTTTTGATTGGGGCATTTAGTCCATTTACATTTAGGGTTAATATTGTTATGTGTGAATTTGATACTGCCATTTTGATGCTAGCTGGCTGTTTTGCCCATTAGTTGGTACAGATTCTTCATTGTGTTGATTCTCTTTACCATTTGGCATGTTTTTGAAGTGCCTGGTACTGGTTGTTACTTTATATGTGTAGAACCTCTTTCAGGAGCTCTTGTAAAGCAGGCCTGGTGGTGATGAAATCTCTGAGTACTTGCATGTTCACAAAGGATTTTATTTTTCCTTCACTTATGAAGCTTAGTTTGGCTGGATAGGAGATTCTGGGTTGATAGTTCTTTTCTTTAAGGATGTTGACTATTGGCCCCCACTCTCTTCTGGCTTGTAGGGTTTCTGCTGAGAGATCTGCTGTGAGTCTCATGGGCTCCCCTTTGTGGGTAACCCGACTTTTCTCTCTGGCTGCCCTTAGTATTTTCTCCTTCATTTCAACCCTGGTGAATCTGACGATTATGTGCCTTGGGGTTGCTCTTCTTGAGGAATATCTTTGTGGTGTTCTCTGTATTTCCTGGACTTGAATATTGGCCTGCCTTGCTAGGTTGGGGAAGTTTTCCTGGATCATATCCTGAAGAGTATTTTCCAGCTTGGATTCATTCTCTTTGTCACATTCAGGTACACCTATCAAACGTAGATTAGGTCTTTTCACATAGTCCCACATTTCTTGGAGACTTTGTTCATTCCTTTTTACCCTTTTTACTCTATTCTTGCCTTCCCGCTTTATTTCATTGAGTTGATCTTCGACCTCTGATATCCTTTCTTCTCCTTGGTCAATTCGGTTGTTGAAACTTGTGCATGCTTTGCGACATTCTCGTGTTGCGTTTTTCAGCTCCATCAATTCACTTATGTTCCTTTCTATTTTTGTCAAATCTTTTTTCAAGGTTCTTAGTTTCTTTGCATTGGGTTAGAACATGTTCTTTTAGTTCACAGAAGTTTCTTACCACCCACCTTTTGAAGTCTGATTCTGTCATTTCATCATACTTGTTCTCCATCCAACCTTGTTCCCTTGCTGGTGAGGAGTTGTGATCCCTTGTAGGAGGAGAGGTGTTCTGGTTTTGGGTGTTTTTGTCCTTTTTACACTGGTTTCTTCCCATCTTTATGGATTTATCCAACTGTTGTCTTTGTTGTTGCTGGCTTTCAGATTGGGTCTCTGAGTGGACGTTCTGTTTGTTGATGATGAAGTTATTTCTGTTTCTTAGTTTTCCTTCTCACAGTCTGGCCCCTCTGCTGTCGGTCTGCTGAGGTCCACTCCAGGCCCTGCTTGCTTGGGGTTCACCTGCAGCAGCTGCAGAACAGTAAGGGTTGCTACCAGTTTTCTTCTTCTGCTATCTTTGTCCCAGAAAAATACCTGCCAAGTGTGTCTGATCTCTCCTTTATGAGGTGGCTCTTTGGATATACAGGGGTCAGGGAGCTGCTTGAGGAGACAGTCTGTCCTTTATGGGAGCTCAAATGCTGAGCTGTGAGCTCTGTTGTTCATTCAGAGCTGCTGGGTAGGTCTGCTGCAGCAGAACTCATAAACCGCTTTTTGTTCCCAGGTGCTCTGTCCCAGGGATTTAGGGCTTTATTTATGAGTTTCCACTGTGCTGCTGCCTTCTTTTTTTTTTTTTTTTTTTCCTTCAGAGCTGCCCTGCCCAGCAAGGAGGCAGCCTTGTCACTGTCTGCCTGTAGAGGCTTTGCTGAGCTGCTGTGGGCTCCACTCAGCTGCTTAGTGAACTTCCCTGCAGTCCTGTTTATATGGGTGTAGTTAGAACTGCCTCAGCAATGGTGACCCACCTCTGTATTGGCAAACTCTCTCTGTAATGGCAGGTTGCCTTGGCATCGGCGGGCTGCCTCAGCATTGGTTGACTACCTCCGTAGTGTTGGAGTGCCTCGGTAATGGTGGACGCCCCTCCCCCACAGAGCTGGACCATCCCGGGTTCAGATGTGCTTGTTGTGAAACTCTCTGGATTGAGAGTTTCACAAACTCTCTGATTGCTGTTCTTTTGTAGGGGTGGGACCAGCCAAGCCTGATCGGCTGGCTCCCTGCCTCAGAGCCTTTTTTTTTTTTTTTTTAAGTTGGTGTTCCACTCGCCTGTTGAAGAGGCGCCGGGATCTGTGTGTTTTCCTGTGCGGCAACGCACTGCGCTGGCTTAAACAGTGGCACTGAGATTCGTAGCACTTCTTTTGCCCTGGAATCTACTGTCCTGGTTCCCTGTTCAGTCTCCTTTTTAGACAGATGAATGGGTGACTTCCCGGGGCTCCAATCGCCAGCCAAAAGGGCACCCAGACCAGTGTATTTTGTATGGAGAACCGCTGCGCTGGAGAGCTGACAAAGCAGCCGCGCGGAGCAAAACAGCCATGCCGGCTGATACAGCCACTGAAACAGCCGCGCTGGCCAAAACAGCTGCGCTGGCGACTTGTGGGGCTCCTCCACCTGGGAATTTACTAGTCTGTGGGCAATAAAAATGCGGCGTCCACTCACCCTCTCTGCTTTCACTGGGAGCTGCAATTGTGAGGTGTTCCTAAACGGCCATCTTGGATCGATCCCCTCAAGTTCTTTATTAACATGAAATCATTTGTTTACTATGCTTATCATTCCCATATTGCAGATGAAGAAATTGTGTCTCAGGTTAAGTCTCATGTCTAAGGTCATGCAATTTATACATCTGGATTTTTGAAATACACAGGTGTTTTCTTGTTAGGCATATACTTAAAGGAAAATCAGATAATGTGGCAAATAACAAAATGATGTGTGACTATGATATCTTTGACTATTAATCATTATAGTCATCCTATAAGATTCTTCACTTTGAAAATTCAGTTACTTTTTCTCATCTCATAATGTGGTATTTCTATTTGCGTTTGTCTATCCTCTGACTGATTGTTTACTGACTTATTCAATTAATAAGTGTCTACTCTGTTGCAAATCACATAAGACTCGGGTAAATAAAAAACTTGTAATTACTCCAGAAGAGCATGTTGTTTTCATTCTAGGGGTGGTCACCTTAGGCAAGTCCTACTCTATTAAATATTTTTTTAAAAAAGAATGTCATTTTTGGGTGTTATTGACAGGGAAATCTGGGCTAAGTTAAGAAGGAGCTAAAATTTTCACTAGCAATCTACTGGCAAGATTTTCCGGGGAGAAGAAAATGTCTTTTTTGGAGCTTTTGCTTCATTCTACCCAAACTTTGTCCACATACTTTGGTTATAATTTGCTGTCAAACCTACTGATGTACTAACAATGAAAAGACTGATGCTGTTAACCATTTCAGAATTGCAAAACTTTTTTCTCAGTACTATTGTGAATATTTATTAGGATTGTGTACTACATCATTCAGAAAAATAAATATCCTAAAATGTTGATCTATTTGATGATATAAACTCTCTTATTTTTATTGATACTGTTGCATTCCTGGGTTTGATTGTTTCCATCTCACTTCTGATGGAATTCCTAGTAAAACGAAACAAAACAACAAAAAGCCTTATGTTCTTAATATAATAGTAGAGGGAGCATTTCATAGTTCTTTAGAAAGGCCTCCAGATCTAAAGAGGATGCTTTCTAATGAGGAATCTGTATCATCTGGCCCAAGATCTCGTCAACTAAAGAGTTTGGAATCCAGAAGTGAAAAATGTGAACTCTGGAAAAGACTCCAAGTTCTCATGATAGAACATCAGATTTTTGACTACTGCAAGACACATTTTTACTGGTGGTTATTTCATTTATTACTGGTTTTTGGTAGCTGTGTTAAATTAGTTTGTGTTCTAAAATTTGAGAATAATCTGATTAAATTTCAAGATTACAAAATCTTGAAACCCTCCCCAATGTTGTATTAAAATACATTTGATGTAAAATATCAATCTTGAAAATATATATCTGATTCTTTTCCCCTATAGGTAAAACATGATAACCTAAGATAGGGAAATATAAATATATTTAACCTCAATTTCATGCTTCTATCTTCATCTTTGACTGGAGGTCAGTGATTCTGAACATATTTTTTGGTTATTTCCTAAAACTCACAAACCTAGATGCAGTTGAATATTACCAAATTGAAAAAATCATACTGTTACTGTTTGGCATAAGCCATTCAACTGCGCTGGGAGAGTTGGAAATCTTCCCTTTTCCAAAGCAGCAGAGCTAGTCGTTGAGAGGGAAATTAAGCACTCTTCCATATAATGAGTGAATTCTGCTTCTTAGGCTTAAAAAGAATTCTTACCAATTGAAAACAGATGCCACGTGGGATATGACCAATGGCCTTGTTCACATAAAGGTGCCAGAACTAGCCAGATTTTTCTGGCTTTTCCCCCTCTCTATATATTCATGGAGGTACGTGTGGTCTGTGATTGGGGCATCTTCAGAACTCAAATTTCTGAGTTTCCATAGAGGACCTAATAGAGAAAACTTTGGTTCTTTATCCAGGTGTTGTTGACTTTTAGCCCAAAATATTTATGTCTCAAATAAGTACAGCATTTTAAAGATTTTTTCAAGGTTTTGAGAACAGGAACGACAGAGTGCTTTTTAACATTCAAAGATATCTTTAAGCTTCTTATTTCCTGTCTCTGGTGCATTCACCTTCAATATTTCTTTCCTATCAACAAATTTCTAAACAGCTCTCCAACAGCATTCCATTTGAAATGAAATTGATTTTGTCTTGATGTAGCTAACATTAAGAGCTAAGTGCACATTTCCTGTTTAATCATTTCAACTTCATTTCCTAAAAAATGAACACACTGAGTGTTTAACCTATTTGGTGGTGGTATTGAGGGGAAGTGCAGTCTCATTGGCCCAGAGCCTAAAAAAACCCAATAAGAGCTTTAAAGGCAGCAGTATAGGAAGCAGTTAAGTATGTAATTAGAAACAAATCTAGAATTCTAAGATTTTCATTGGATAAAAACTAAATTTCTGGGAGTCAATCTTAACAGACACCTAATCCAATCACACATCTGGAGTTTAAGTCCCATCATACCCTTGCCAAGCAGTCAGCCTAATATAGAATGCCTTATCATTGTAGGGACAGGGAACTTAGTACACCCAAAACAGCTCTTCTGATCACAAGGAAGGTTTTCATTATGTGGAGTCAGAAACTATGTCAGGGTAATTTTTACTCATTAGCTCTGAAGAAATCAATGAGGGGCACACAAAACAACTTCAAAATTCTATTCCACAGTTCATTAAATTTCTGGACAGTCTAACACCTCCAGTTCTATCAAGAATAGCTGCATTTCAGCTCTGTACTGCACAGACTCTGATTTGCTTGTGAGAGTTTGCCACTATGACACCTGATCTCAACCTCTTGCTCCAGCTGTAGCCTGAGCAAGGCATAGAAAATCATGACTTTCATCGTCTTCATTCAAAGCAGTGAGGTTCTATTAAAGTCTCAACAACAACAAAACAACCTGATTCAAAATGTGCCATGACATTTCTCCAAGGAAGATACACAAATGGCTAATAAGCCATGAAAAAGATATTCAAAATCATTAGGGAAATGCAAATCAAAATTGTAATGAGAAACCATCTCATACCCATTAAGATGGCTACTATCAGAAAACACCCCAGAAAAATACCAAGTGTTGGAGAAGATGTGGAATAATTGGAACCCTTTTGCACTGCTGACGGAAATGCAAAATGGAATAGTTGCTGTGAAAACAATACAGTAGTTCCTCAAATAATCAAAAATAGAATTACCATATAATTCAGCAATTCCCCTTTGGGGTGTATACTCAAAAGAATTAAAAGCAGGATTTCAAAAGGATATTTGTGCATCTATATTCATAATAGTTAAAACATGGAACCGGCCCAAGTGTTCATTGATAGATGAATGGAGAAGTAAAATGTGCATATACATCCAATCAAATAGCATTCAGCTTTAAAAAGGAAGAAAACTCTGACATTTTTATAACATAGATGAAACTTGAGGGCATTATGCTTAATGAAATAAGCCAATCACAAAAAATACACTTTATGGTTTCATTTCTATGAGGTACCTAGTCAGAAACAGATATGGAAAGTAAAATGGTTGTTATCAGAGGCTGGGAGAATAGAAATGGGGAGGAGTTATTTAATGGGTATAGAGCTTCTTCAAAATAAAAAATTCCAGAGATGCATGAATATAACACAATGTGAATGTACTTAATGCTACTGAAGTGTATGCTTAAAAGTGGTTAAGATGGTAAATTTTGTTACCTGCATTTTACCACAATTAAAAATTGAGCAAAATAGTCTTAAGTGTCATAGACTAGTAACTCTGCCCACAACTGAAATCTATTGAATATAGTATCAGTTAATCTTTTTCATACTATCTAGTAGATATTATAGCCATTAGCACTCCTCCACACACATCACTAGTAAGAAGGAACATTTCTTCTGTTATCTGGGCCAGGAACTATTCAACTGCTTTATGTATGTTAACTCTCTTTTTTTTTTTTTTTTTTTTTTTTTTGAGACGGAGTTTCACTCATGTTACCCAGGCTGGAGTGCAATGGCGCGATCTCGGCTCACCGCAACCTCCGCCTCCTGGGTTCAGGCAATTCTCCTGCCTCAGCCTCCTGAGTAGCTGGGATTACAGGCACGTGCCACCATGCCCAGCTAATTTTTTGTAGTTTTAGTAGAGACGGGGTTTCACCATGTTGACCAGGATGGTCTCGATCTCTTGACCTCGTGATCCACCCACCTCGGCCTCCCAAAGTGCTGGGATTACAGGCTTGAGCCACCGCGCCCGGCCTTATGTTAACTCTCTTAAGCTACTATGGAGTGGATATTACTATTGTTTCTGTTTACCGATGTGAAAGTGGAGGCACTTGATGAGAGAGAAAGCTAACTTGCTGAAGTTTATAGAGGGCACTAGTGGAAGAACTAGAGAATGAACTCAAGCTCTCTAGTACTACATACCAGACATGTCATTCTTAGCTGGCTTTTCTAGATCCAGGTGAAAGGCTGGTCACATATTTCTATTAGAAACCAATTGATATTTGTTCATCACTCTGATCCAGATCTTTATGGATCCTGGGCTGGCATTCACTCTCACCCTAGGTTTCATGCTTTTAGCAATTATGATCTTGTTTTCTAAATTTCATCCAAGACATTGATAAATATGTAAAGCTGGACAGGGCCAAACTAAAAAAACACCCTCTGGTGCATTATGAGAAGCCCCCCTCCAGGCTGATATCTTTGCTTAATCAACTACTTTGGGTAGTAGTGTTCAACCATCTGTGTGGCTTTATACTTATACTACTTTTCTAGCTGAAGGTTTCTCAACTTGAATGTCACAACACACTAGTTTGTTGCAATTCACTGTGAGGTGTTTCATAACTAATTCGTTTCTTTAAAATAAATAGAACAGATTAAAGATTTCCACCAAGTTAAAGCTGTTCTCATTCACTTCCACTTTATCAAACATTTTTGCATGTGGTATACAGGGTTAGGTGTTATAGCTGACACGGGAATAATAGTGGTTATGTCCCTGGGAGAGTGAGTATAAAAAAATCAGCTATCAAAAATGTAGTGGTAGGAAAAAAAATAATAAATGCTACTCTGCCTCACATATTTTTTTCATCTTGGTTACAAGAATTTAATAAGAAACTTTGTCAAATTCAATTTTAGTATTTCCTCATTCCATTTTCATGGCCATGACCTTGTATCAGGTTCCTAATATTTTTCATAGAGTATCAGAATGGATTTTTCACCTACTTTTTATTGTGAAAAATATAGAAAAACTGAAAGAATATCATAACAAACATCTATATGCCCACCTACATTCAACATTTTACCAAATTTGTTTTATCTGTATGAATATGTCTTTACATATTTTGTTCCCTGAACCATTTGAAAGAAGTTGCAAATATCGTAACAATTTTTCCAGGGTCAGTAATTTGCCTTTGATCCATTCCTGCTCCTCCCCCTACACTGCGAAGATACCTCCAGGAGCCGTTTCCTGCAAAGTAGGTCTTCCCCTTGCAACTGGGTTCTGTTTAGGTTTTGGCCGATGTAAAGCATGGGCTGGAGATTGGATGAGAAAGGAGAAGACAAGGTATTTCTACCACCCTCTCTGTGTTTTGGGAAGTGACTTAGTTTACTTTGTCCGCTCCTTTCTCCACAAACCAGGCTTCCACTGGGAAGTCCTGGTCAGTTCCCACTGGACAGGCTTGGCTCCTGGACTCTGGTAACACTACCTCCTTCCATTGCCGCTTCAATCCCAGGGTGGTGGTGACTTCCTGCTTTTGCTAATCTCTGGGTTGCCTTTTCGTCCCGTTGGCTCTTCCACTTCCTCCAACACTTTTTAGGCCAGTTTCTTGTATTGAATCCCATCTTTTGAACATCTTTTTTATTCTTTTTTTCTGGTAAGTCCTGTTTTCCTGATTCTGATTAACACAGCCTTTAAATTCTTCAACACATTTCTCCTAAAAATAAGGACATTCTTTTATTAACCTCGATAACACTACCACTTAAGAAAATTAAGAATACTTCCCTAATATCATATAATACTCCAGCCCATGTTAACATTTCTTAACTTGTTCTCAGAGGCTGTTTATAATAACTGTTTCAAACTATATCCAAAGTTTATTCATTGCGTTTGATTGTTAACGTCTTTTAGTCTCTTTTAATCTAGAACAATTTCACTAACTCCTGTCCCCTGCCCCCTGCCCCACCATGTTGACTTCTTAAAGAGACTACATCATTGGTCTTCTAGAACATCCCTGAATTTTCCTGACTTTTCTTCTTGGTGCTGTGGGACTTGTTCATAACTCCATTTTTTATAACCCATAAGCTAGGTATAAAGGCTTGATTAAATTCAAGATAAATATTTTTGGCAATAATACTTAATAGATGCAGCTGTTTATTTCATATTGCACCACACTAGGAAATACACCATGTCAGGATGTCCAACTTCTGGTGATAATACATTTGATCATTTAGCTAAGGCCATGGCTACCAGATCTTCTTGATTATAAAAACATTTTGCATTTTGTTTTTGGCATTCTTGTAGCCTTGTATGATAGCTAATTGAATGTTAGTATTTCTGTTTCACATAGTTTAGTTATCTTTACAGTTTCGATAGAATACTACCTTGGGGATTGTACATGTTCTGTGAACACTGAGGAAATGAATGACCTGCCATGAATTTTATAGCTGAATGATTGCTTGCTCATATATCCTAGTTCCTCTTTCCTCTTTTTATTTTTTGTTAATTTCCTTTGCTCTTAGTTTTTACATCAATTAAAGAAACAATGAAATATAAATGAATTCGCACTAAAATCAACTTGCTTTCTGTCCATTCAAATCAGCTGGCTTAATGTGTCTGAAAATGAACTCATCATCTTCCTGCCAAACTTGCTCTTCTCCTTGCATTGCTTAACTCAGTGCATTGCTCCATCAGCCACCAACTCGACTGGAGATTCATCTTTGATTCCTGACTGTCAGTTATTTCCCAAGCTATGTCCATTCTGCCTCCCTGTATGTCAGATCACTCCAGGCACACTCCCTCAAATCTCTCCTCGCTGATTCATTCTGATATGCAGATTTCTTCAGCTCAACCTCCTACTTAAATTCTTGTCAATCACCCTCCATTGTTTGTAGGATGTAAGCTTCGCTTTATCAAGGTACTGCTTGCTCTCCAGTCTCAAATCATGATGCTGTGACTCCTGCATCCTCTACACCTGCCCCCATGTGCTGCAGTCACAGCAAACTGGATTCTTACATCTACATACTTGTGTCCCTGCTGCTCCTCCTCTCTACGGCCCTCCGCATCATATTCCCCTGGTTATCCTCTACTGATGCCTCAAGTCTCAGCTGAAGAGGCACCTCTGTGAATCCTTCCCTGATTCTCTCAGTGTGTTCTTGCATCCCAGCACCTAGCACAGTGCTGACACAATAAGATGACCAATACATGTCTCCCTACCCCACTCAAGGGGGTACCCAGCCATACTTCTCCCTGAAATCCTTAAAAGGCTTTCCCTGTTAGTCTCTCTCTTAAATTTCCTCTATTTTCTAGACTTATCATGGCTAGATATAAATAAGTATTAAAAATATAAAAATATAGGAAAAAAGGGAGGCATCCAGGCTCGAGGCAGAGGTCTCTAGACCAGCAGCAGGTCCACTGAGTAGGTCTTAGAGAAAGCCTGGGGACAAGAAGTCTAGTGACGTCACTGTTAACATCAGGCTGGAGTTTGTCATTGTCAGGAGTAAAGGGCCAACTCCAAATCAGAATGTGGGAATCACAGCAGAGCCAAAGCCTGGAAGTCACAGCCAAAAGAAATCCATGATGCCCCTTCTTTCTATCTCCTCACTGCGGTTGTGTAGGCCAGTGATGAATCTAGAAGTTCATGGTTTGCACCAGCCCTGTGAAATCACAAAACAGTGTTGATGATAGTTGCAGAAGAAAAGACCAGGGATTGGTCCTAAATTGCAGTATATTAAATAACCATTTCTTTTTCTTGAATGAATCCCCCTATGTTTTTCTGCCTCTTTTGGAGAATAGCAAATGATAACAGGGACTTGAGAAGGAATAAAAATAAACCAATGATGAATTTTAACAAGGCCAATTCAAAAGAATGCAAATACTACTGCAGGAATCTGAATAGAAGAAGGAAAAATGTTCAAAGAAAAATGATTATACGAAGAATGATAAAAATAGGAGGGTGATGTATGGAAAAATGTAACACATGAAAAATAACAAACCAGTAATTTCTAAGTTCCTCATTTGCTTAGTGTTTGGTAATCATGTCATTCTTCCTAGAATTCTCCCAGTCCCTTAGCATGGCCTGCAAAGCCTGGGATCTGGCCACTGCCCATATTTCCAGCTGCATCTCACACCTCCCCCTTTCTCTGCACTTGGTCCAACTATATAACTGTCCTTCTATTTTTCAAATACGCCAGGCTTCTTGCCCCAGGGCTTTTGCAGATATTTCCCTCCCCTCCTGGAACAGTTCCCCCACCCTCAACCGAACCTCTGTTACACCAGCTGATCCTTGCGCTATCCTCCCCAGCCATGCTTCCCCAATAACCCTCAGCAGGTTTTTCTTGATCCCATCTTTCATCTGAATTAGCTCCCCTCACCATTAACCTCTTAGTAAAGTTTTTCTTTATTGCACTAATATAATTTGCAATCATGTATTCATCTGGGTGGTTATTTGTTTAAGGCTTGAGAGCTTCATAAATGCAGGAAACATGCATGTCTTGTTTTCTTCTAGACAGTAGGAATGCAATAGACAACATTCTGATTGAGTGAAGACTGAAAGGGAGGACAAAGCAATGAACCGCTGTGTTCATCTTTGCAGCAGAGACTGCTATTTATACCTCAGTCTCCCTTAGCATCATCTCTTCTTCATTAATACTATAATAGAGCCTCAATATTACCTAAATATATGGCTCCCCAGGAAAAGACTACATTTTTCTCAGACTACCTTGCAGCAGGCTTGTTGGGATACAAGTTCTGGTTAATGGGATTTAAGTAGAAATATCATTTGAAATAAATCAAAAAGGTCTTTGTTGGGAGGGGTGGGGGGGTTTTGTGTGCTGGTCTTTGACATTCCTATGTGCTGGGTTAAAGGTATGATGATTGGAATTTAAGCAGCTAAATTGGATATGATGAGGCATTCAAAGAGTTACAAAGTACAAAGTAGAACAACACTGGATCCCTGAGTGTTAGTAATACTAAAGGGCAAATAAGGTGCTTTGAGACAGGTACAAGGCATGGGGCTTAAGGACATCTGAGCCAAGTCTTGAGAACATGGGAGATAAATGAGGAAAGACACTTCAGGGAATGCAAACCCCATTAATAATTATACTAAGTACACTAAGTAGTGAAGTAGCATAGTGTATTAGGTAATGACAACCCTTAGTATCATTGGTACACAAAAAAAATAGAACAAAAGCAGGTTACAAATAACACATAGACAATTGAGATTGTGGCAGAGATTGCTTCTTATCTAAACATCTATTCTCTCCTTCCTTTTTTACTGTGATAAGTCATCATTCATATTTTCTAAACATTTCTGTTTCTCCCTCTTTTGTTAAATGGTAGGATTACACTTCCCCAACCCCTTGCAGTTAGATGTAGCCAGGTGACTTGCTTTGGCCAATACACTGTGAACTTTAAGAAATAGAGTAGGAATTACCATGTTCTTTGGCCATGTTTCTGATAGTGGTTCTGGGTTTCAGAGTGAAGACACACAGACCCAAGCCCTAACCGATCCAGGATAGTCATGTAATAAAAGAGGAAAGTAAGTCTTTGTTGTGGTAAGCCTCTGAGACTTGAGGGTGGTTTGTTACTGCAGCGTAGTTTATTCAGATAGAGGGGACCCTGGTTTTATTGAGGGTGGCCATGCCCCCAGATGAGATATTTTTCAGACTCCCTTGCAGCTAGGTATTGTCAGGTAACTAAATGCTAGCTATACGACATAAGTTAAAGTGTTGTCTAAAATTGCTGGGAAGTCTGTATGAAGAGAAGTGGCTTAATTGGAGATGTACTATTTTACCCTTTTGCCTTTCCTCCTGTCATCTGAAATTCAGGTAATTATGGTTCTCTCAAAGAGCTATATTGGACTATGAAGCAATACAGTCTCTTATAAAACTGAACATGCAACTATGGTATGTATTAATAGCATACAACCTAGAAACTTCTTGTGATGGTTAATATTGAGTGTCAACTTGATTGGATTGAAGTATGCAAAGTATTGTTCCTGGGTGTGTCTGTGAGGGTGTTGCCAAAAAGGATTAACATTTGAGTCAGTAGCGTGGGAGGGGCAGACCAACCCTCAATCTGGGTGGGCACCATCTAATCAGCTGCCAGTGTGGCTAGAATAAAGCAGGCAGAAGTTGGAAGGACTTGACTTGCTGAGTCTTCTGGCCTTAATCTTTCTCCTGTGCTGGATAAGTCTGGCCATCAAATGTCAGAATCCAGCTTCAGCTTTCGGACTCTTGGACCTGCACCAGTGATTTGCCAGTGGCTCTCAGGCCTTTGGCCATGGACTGAAGGCTGCATTGCTGGCTTCCCTACCCTCGAGGTTTTGGAACTCAGACTGGCTTCCTTGTTCCTTAGCTTGCAGCTGGCCTGTTTTGGGATTTTACATTGTGATCATGTGAGTCAGTACTCCTTAATAAGCTCTCCTTCATATATACATCTATCCTATTAGTTCTGTCCCCCTAGAGAACCTGACTAATACAGTACTCTTGGGCATTTATCCTAGAAAAATGAAAACTTATGTTCACCCAAACATCTGTACCCAAATGTTCATAATAGTTTTATTCATAACAGTCAAAAACTGTAAACAACCTAGAAGTCCTTCAACAGGCAAATGACTAAACAAATTATGTTACATCATACTGTGGAACACTAAGGAATACAAAGGAGCAAAGTCTTGATACATCATGCAACAAGTTGTATGTTCAGTTTTATAAGTGACAATAACATGGAAGAATCTCTAGAGAATCATACTGAGTGATAAAACCCAGAATGTTACATGCTGTACAATTCTATTTATTTATTTATTTATTTATTTATTGAGACAGAGTTTCGCTCTTGTTACCCAGGCTGGAGTGCAATGGCACGATCTTGGCTCACCGCAACATCCGCCTCCTGGGTTCAGGCAATTCTCCTGCCTCAGCCTCCTGACTAGCTGGGATTACAGGCACGTGCCACCATGCCCAGCTAATTTTTTGTATTTTTAGTAGAGGCGGGGTTTCACCATGTTGACCAGGATGGTGTCGATCACTTGACCTCGTGATCCACCCGCCTTGGCCTCCCAAAGTGCTGGGATTACAGGCTTGAGCCACCGCGCCCGGCCCTATTTATATAACATTAAATTGGAAAAATTATGGAACAGATTAGTGTTTGCAACTTGTGTTGATAAGAAGGGCAGCTTGTATCGATAAAAATACGTATTTTGACTATATCATTGTCAATATCTTGCTTGTGACATTGTACTAAAGTTTTGTAAGATGTTACCATTGGGGAAAACTGGGTAAAGGTTCTATGGAATTGCTCTGTATTATTTCCTACAATTACATGTGAATCTACAATAATCTGTACAAGTTAATGAAAAAACAAAACATAAAGTTATAAAAGGGAAAAAAAATCACAAAAATCTGAGAAATACCATAGGCCAATTGAACAAAAGTTTCCTGGGGCTTGGATCTAGGGGCGTTGGTATTTTTATTAAGGTTTCCCAGACGAATCTAATTTTCAGCTAGACTCAAAAGACAGCTGCTAAAAACTGGTACCACACATTGCTCCAGGGTTTATTAAAAGACCTTGAAACAGCTTTTTCCTCAGCTCCAAATCAGGTGACTTATGCATAATACTGTAGAGGAGAGAGGAGCATGAGGGTAGGACTGCCCTATTCATCATCACAGATTATCCCTACTGCCCAATGAAAAGGTAGACATTGTTGGTGTTTTCTACCCGAACTTTGCCAAGCTAAATGGGTAGTCAGGACTTTAATATGAGTATAGAAATCAGAATCTTTTAGGGAGAGCCCAGTTGGATATTGGCTTAGGCAGAGGACTTGTCAGGTTATCATCCGTCCTTTGCCTGAGCAGGACAAAAGAGGATGAGAAAGAAAATGGCAGGGAAAAGACAGAGGTGCAATGGAGAAACCCGTGTGTCCACTGTTTGTCTTGAATTTCCTCTGTGCCAAGAAATATCACTGTGTCACCTGGCCTAGAGTCTTGAGGCTATTTCTCTACCCACGAGAGAGGACGCCTGGTTGTTGGAATCTTAATAGTAAGGAGATTAAATGCTTCCCATGACAGCTCAGGAGAGTCAGCTGGAAGTAGGTCCTCATAACAGAACTAAGAGCCTTCTGAAGAGTTCATAGGGTACCCTACAAATAAACCAGTGGATTTTGAGGTCAGTTCAGCATTAGCCAGAAAAGGAATGAAAGCCAGCAGAGAGCAGACCATAAGAGCAACTAGTTATGCAAGACACACCCATCCCTTGTCAATTCCTTCTTCCTGCCTTGGCACAACAGAAGAGCAGGTGTAATGGTTCTTAATCTTGGCTGCATGTTTGCATCACTTAAAGTTTTTAAAAGTACTACCACCCATACTGCACTCCCAGACTGTACTTCTAGACACTAGGATTTAATTGATCATATCCAATACTCCCAATTTCATTCGTGCTAACTGCCTCAAATGCCACCTCTCTCTGGATGACTCACTGTCTTCTGAGATTGAGACTAACATTTTAGCCTCCTACCCAATATGTCCATGAGAATGACTCAAAGGCACCTCAAACTCATCATGCCATTATCTTCCTAAATAGTTTCTTTCCAAAATTCCCTCTTTCAGATAATGGCTTTTTAATCTATTTGACTGTACAAGTCTGTATCCTTGAAGTTATTCTTGAAATTTCCCTCTTCCTTAGTCATTGTCAATTCCTCTTGATTTTACTACTTTCCATCATCAAAACCAACAGCCTGTCTAAGCTGCCATTAACCCTTGTCTATTCTAGTGCACTAGACTGCTAAAAGGACTTCCATGTTAATTTTAATACTCATCTTCAGTTATTTTTCTTACATTGCTCCTGAAAGAACTGACTTTTGAAATACAAATATGATTCCATCATCCCCACCCACCTTCCCACTATCTCCAGTTGAAAATATTTGAGTGCTTTTCCATGGCACTTGGGTTCAAGACCCAAATCACAGACATACCGTGCAGGCTTACCAGGCTTGACACCTGCTCATCTCATGTTTTTCAACCACTCTACTTTCTGTACCAGCTACTCTGTTCTGTGTGATACTCTTAATGAGCAAAACTCCCTCTAACCACAGGTCCTTTGCATGTGCTATCCTTTATGCTTGAAATTCTCCTTTTGTTGGGCCTACCTCAGCATCCCTTTACTTTCAGATCTCAGATTGGTCCTCACTTCATTCAGGAAGCCTTCTCTAACATGCTCCAACTAGGGAGCAACCTACACTAGTCATTTTAAATTTACCTATTACCATATGCTGAGGACTATGTATCATTCATTTAACCCATACAACCACCTAATGATGTTAATACTATTGTCAGTTGCATTTTACAAATGAGGAAACTGAAGCAAAGAATGATAAAGTAACTTGTCTTTGGCCACAAAACTGGTAATGACTTTGTCTGGTTCTAAAACCCATGTTACATGCACTGTACTGTACCACCCCTCCCCCCAAGACTTGGTGCAGGCATCTCCCTTATGGAGCCCCTCTCCCATCTGGTATGCCAGTCACTCATTAAAGGTAGGCCAGAACTCAAGGCTTGCCCTCTAGGCCAAGCCACCATCCACTAGCTCCTGTGGCTTCTCTGTACTGCGTATAAACATGACAGCACAGACATAGGCAAGCTGGAGAGATTACAAAGTAAATTCATGACAGTATAAGGAAAACATGACAAATGAAAGTCATGCAATGGGAGGATGGGAGGATCACTGGGTGGCTTGTAGGGCTTATTTTGCTTATGTACAAGGAATGAATGACCAGTGATAACAACAATAGGGCTTTCTCAGAGATGGAAGAGGCCTTTTACTAAAGGAAACATTACTCAGGACAAATCTCATATTTTAATGTTTACAAAGGAGATAGAGGGAGACAGGCCAGGAAAGAACAGATTTCCCAGCAGAGTAAATTGCAATGAGAATGAGTAATGTGGATCAAGCCAGAGTATGTTTGGACAAAAAGGATACCCAAGGACAGTGGAAACTCTAAGGGTAAGATAGGATTTTATTCAGCAGGGATCCCTAGTAGCTTTGTTTTAGACTGTTTTAAAATGATGAGTAGTCAAATACAAGGCAAGAAGCTCTATGAACTAATACCATTTTCTATAGGTTTTGATGCTTGAAAGTTTCCCTTAACTTCAGAATACGTATTTTAAAATTCAGAATGGCTTTAACATCTAACAATTGGAAAATGTTTAAGTAAATCACAGCCCATGCCATGGTATGGAATACTATACAGCCCTCAAAATGATGCAGATGACAAAATGCAATGACTCATAATAACATTAGTTAGGTTAAAAATCTGTCTCTCTTCCTGGCCCCCTTCCTTACACTGTATATGAAAATTAACTAAGATGGATTAAAGACTTAAATGTAAAACCTCAAACTATAAAAACCTTGGACACAGGGAAAGAAAGATTTCATGACAGAGATGCCAAAAGCAATTTCAACAAAAGCAAAAATTGACAGATGGAATCCTGTTCAACTGAAGAGCTTCTACACAGCAAAATAAACTATCAACAGAGTAAACAGACAACCTACAGAATGGAGGAAAATATTTGCCAACTGTGCATCTGACAAAGCCCTAATACTCAACATCTATAAGGAACTGAAACAGATTTACAAGAAAACACACTCATTAAAAAGTGGGCAAAAGACATGACACTTTTGAAAAGAAGTGTGGCAAATAAGCATATCAAAAAAGCTCAACATCACTGATCATTAGAGAAATACAAATCAAAACCACAATGAGACACCATCTCCCAACAGAATGTCTATTTAAAAAGTCATAAAATAACAGACGCTGGTGAGGTTATGGAGAAAAAGAAATGCTTATACACCATTGGGAGTGTGAATTAGTTCAACCATTGTGGAACCATTGTGGAAAACGGTGTGGTGATTCATCAAAGACCTGAAAACAAATACTATTTAACCCAGCAATCTCATTAACGAGTATATATCCAAAGGAATATAAATCATTGTTATAAAGGCACATGCACACATATGCTTAGTACAGCACTATTCACATTAGCAAAGTTATGGAATCAACCTAAATGCCCATCAATGGGACACTGGATAAAGAAAATGTGGTACTTATACACCATGGAGTAATATGCAGTCATAAAAAAGAAAGAGACTGTGTTCTTGACAGAGACGTGGATGGAGCTGGAGGCCATTATTCTTAGCAAATGCAGGAACACAAAACCAAAGATCACATGTTCTCACTTAAAAGTGGGAGCTAAATGATGACATAACAAGACGTGAACACATGTAGGGGAATAACATACAGTGGGGGTGGGAGAGAGGAGGTAGAGGATTAGGAAAAACTAGTGAGTACTAGGCTTAATACCTGAGTGATGAAATAATCTGTGCAACAAATCCCCATGACCCAAATTACCTAATAATCAACCTTCATGTGTACCCATGAACTTAAAAAAAGCAAAATACAAAACATATAAAATACATGTGATTACAACAATGTCAAAACATATATTTTCTTTTTACATCTTGTTCATTTTTAAACTTTCATCAATGAGTATATATTTTAAGAATGGGAATGAAACACAAATGTTATTTATAATGTTACCCTCTTTCATATCTTATATTCATTTTTCTCTTCATGTGCGTACAGAAGGTATTTTCAACACCTCTACTAGGCCCGTGGCCACTTGTTTATTTCCTAGGCTATAAACGCTGATGTTAGTTCCTTGGGCTTCCTTCTCTCACAGATGACTTTACGAGGGTTTTAATTTTGCTTTTCTAAGCAATGACTTTTTTTCTGAAGATACCCATATCAACTTCAGGAAAGTTACCTAGAATGCCCTGACTATAAGCTGGGCATTCTCTAATATTTAGTATATACTGTCTTCTGTAGAGATCGTATTCATTTTCTATTAGTAAACAACAAATTATCATAACTTGGTGACATAAAATGACATTCATTTATTGGCTCACAATTTCTGTGGGTAAAGAGTCCAAGTAAGGATTAACTAGGTCCTCGGCTCAGGGCTCCTCAAGGCTGAAATTCAAGTGTTGGCCAGAGCTGTGATGTCATCTGAGACTCAGAATTCTTTTCCCAACTCAAAGATTTTTGCCAGAATTCAGTCCTTTGTGGTTATAGGACTGAGGTCCCCATTTTCTTGTTGGTTTTTGGCTGGAAGTGCTCCTTGCTTCTAGAGGCTTCCCTTAGTTCCTAGCCATGTGATCATCTCACAACCTGGCAGCTTACTTCTTCAGGGCCAGTGGAGACTATCCACTGCTGCTTTGAGTCTCTCTTTGGTGTTCACCTAATTAGGTCAGACCCACCCAAGGAAACGTCCTTTTGAGGAACTTACAGTCGATTGAATAGAGTCATGAAATGCATGTGCAAAAATCACTTCATCTTTGCCACATAACAGCCTACTGATGAGAGTGATAGCCCACCATATTCACATATGATGTGGTCCTGCCCACACTCAAGGGGAGGAGATTACACAGAGTGTATATACCAGGAGTTGCAAACCTTGGGGACTATCTTAAATTTTGCCAACCACAAGGTTACAAGCCATAAATTAAAGGTGCTGCAAATATTGGGTTAGAATTTACTTAAAGTATACCTTTTTTTTGTTTTTGTTTTTGTTTTTTGAGACAGAGCCTCTCTCATCACCAGGCTAGAGTGCGGTGGTGGGATCTTGGCTCACTGCAACCTCTGCCTCCTGGGTTCAAGCGATTCTCCTGCCTCAGTCTCCTGAGTAGCTGGGACTACAGGCACACATTGCCACGCCCAGCTAATTTTTTGTATTTTTAGTAGAGATGGGGTTTCACCACATTAGCCACGATGGTCTTGATCTTCTAACCTTGTGATCCTCCTGCTTCAGCCTCCCACTTAAGGTACACTTTAACTAGATTAAAATTTATATTTAAAAACACACATTGTTAAGTATACCATATACCAATTTTGCCAGAGTTTGTTGCCATCTTTGTTTACTTGAAGCTTCCCAAGAATATAAGGTAAGATACTAAGTTTTAAAAAGTACCATTTGCAATTGTTGTCTCTGAGAATCTGGATTTTATTGGTACTGTAAAACCAATGAATGAAATAATAAGCACAACCAACCAACCAACCAAACACAGTTTGGAAATAAATGGGGTGCTGAGGAGAACAAAAGAATGCTTATTGTTTTTTACATTGGGGAGATGACATTTCAGATTTTCTTTAAAACAAAAATGTCATACTGTGGAAAAATATAAAATTGTTTGCAGAAATAACCATTGAAGAGGGGTGAAAGTGTGATATGCACTGAGTTAGGAGGAGTGAGACAATGAACGGATGTGCCTGATATCCCTGGATCTGTCTAGGGTTAAGCTGTTCTCTTAACACATGATGCCACAAGAAGCTGCTTCTGGGAAAGAATTTTAAAATCTGGCCTGCGCTCCTACCTCATAGCCACATAGCAGTCAAATATTTCCAACTCAGCTAGGATTGTAACAATACTGGACAGCACTTTTATGGCACTTACCTAGCACTTACCATATGTCAGGTATTGTTCAAGGCTCTTTATATATAGTAACTCATTTAGTCCTTATAATAACCCTGTGAGGTATCCACACTATTACTCTCCCCATTTTACAGGTGAGGACACTGAGGCACAAAGAGGCCTTATAACCTGCTCAAGATTGTATCAGTGAGAGGCAGAGTCCAGGTTTGGATTTAGGCAGCCTGCCTTCGGAGGCTGTGTCCTCCTCCAGTCAGCTATCTGCCGTTTAAAGGCATCATCCTGAGGTCAGCGAACACCATCAGCTCCCATCAGGGACAACTCTACCATTCCCTCTCTGAGTGAGTTCCTTACTACACGGCTCTTCTGTTAGCATCTAAGCTCCTTTGAATAGAATTAACTATATTTTGATTATCTTTTTATTTCTTGCAAGCCAAGAATGCTTCTTTGCTCCACTAATACATTGTTGTTTTTTTTTAAATTAAACATTTCCAAAACAGAATGGCCAACATAAAGTCAAAGATTAGGGGCCTCCCAATGTCTGGTTTAATTGTGGGAGTACGTGGCAGGAGAGTGGCTGAGGTGATCTGATTGGTGGGCTGTTAGACACAGTCTGTACCTCATTGTCCCCCAGGAATGGCCTACAGTACAGAGATCTTGGAGCCATGCTGTGGTTGGCCTGGCTCTGGTATTGCCTTGGAATTTAAGCATGTCCTCCCCCTATTTTCCCTTTAAAACCTACATTTTGAAAGCATGTTTCTGGATGTAATTTCCTTGGATGTATTTGCAGTGATGTGATATTTCTTACTTGTCTTCCGTGGTTAAACCTGTAGATGTTTTTTATCTTCTTTTCTGCTTGGCTGCTCTCTCTGTTTTTGTTTTTCGATACTGTAACTCCTGCCTTTTATTCCTTTTTTGCATTAGTCATTTTATGCTGTTGCTGATCTTGTGGCTCACTTCCTTACCTGGAAGCTTTCTAATACTTTTGTCACAGACCTTTCCTTGGTATCTACTAGTACTCAATCCTGTTCTGTGCTCACCCTAATTAGACAAGGGCTGACATTCTCGTCTGTTTCTTGGAATTTTCTTGGGAACAAGGCAGTCTCTAGTACATTTCCATCAATCTCAAGTTAGACAGAGTGTTTTTGGTAGCAGTGACTGAAACCCAAGACTAAGCGTAAAATAATGAATTAGCTCTGATAGATTTTAAGATACTGGAGGCTCATAGAAGTGAGCTCACAGAAAATGCTCAAGAAGATATAGTGACTCACAGAAGAGCTTTAAGTGCTAGAGCTGTAGGGACTAGAACTGTGGACTCGTCTCTTGCCTCTGCTGAGCCTCATTTTACAGCGTGGTTCTCTCTACCCTCTCCATGTGGCAGAGCTCCAAAGCTGCACCAACCCATTGTATCCAACCCTACATTCAGCATCTGAGTATTATTCTCAGGGAAAGATTCTGACTGGCATGGCTTGTGAGGATATGACACCTTGTGACTGGCCTCGCCCATGTGAGCCTTTTCCTGTGCTTCAGTGGTGAAGCTCTGTCTTTAGCTTCACAAGGGCAAGCATAGGAGCTCCTCAAAGAAAAGAGGGCTGTGTTTGAAACAGGATGGAAAATCATGCGATGTGACAAAATCCCTGGCTGCCACAGCCTGATGTAGTAGGGAGATCCTCCAGTATAACTTGGCCTCCAACAAAGTGTGTAAATAATTTCCTCCCACCATTCAGTTTCCATTTATGTGATATGATTTAAGGTTATCATTGGGGTTGAATGTGAGCTGTGGAATACAAGTTAGTAAGAAAATCATAGTATGCCCAAGCCATGGCGGATGTCATGGCTATGTAAATCTACAAGTTAAAAATCACCAGTAGTGGGAGCTAGGGCAAGAATGAGTCAGAGTAGGGCTCCAGTGAGCCCCAAGTAAGATTACTATTCAGAATGATACAAACAGCTATTACAGAGATCTATTGCCTTGAGTGTGTACCGGGGCTCAACTTGAATAGAAAACAGAAGGGGTCCCAATACATAGACAGGGGAACTTTTCATCCTGCTGAGGAATCAGCAAAAAGTACTAGTCAATTCTTTGCTCCAATGGTGATATTTAAAAAAATTTTTTTTTAAATGGACAAATAATGATTGGAGTTATTCATGGGATACATAGTGATATTTCAATACACAGAATATATAGTGATCAGATCAGAATAATTAGCATATCCATCATCCCAAACATTTACCATTTCTTTGTGTTGGAAACATCCAATATCCTGCTTCTAGCTGTTTGAGAGTATATAATATATTAATGTTAACTACAGTCATCCTACAGTGGTATAGAACACTAGAACTTATTCCTTGTCCAGCTCTAAGACTAGTTTTTGCTACAAGGGTCTGGAGACAATTTAAGAAGGAAAGTAGAGTGGGGAAGGGGAAAGGAAAAGATGCACTTATGAAATACTTCACTAATCTAAATTTGTGGAGAGAGTTCTGGGACTTTCTCATAGGACCAGAACTCAAAAGCCCCCATCTGGGTAAAATCAAGATAAAATGTTCTCTGACTGCTTATACCCTATGGGTGAGATGCTCTTTCTAAGAGCCTCTCAAAGCTTTGTTTCAAGCAAGCCCCTGTCATAAAAAAGACAATAGGATGGTTACAGTTTTCTTTTTTTGGTAAATTTTGGCTGATGGTAATTTAGAACCATGCTTAGCAATGTTTAGTTTTCTATGCAGACAGTGCAATGCTTGGACATGTCATGAACTTTGCAAAGAAAAAGAATATGCCGTTTAAAAATTTTAGAACCCAAATTTTGGGACCCAGAAAATAGAAATCTGTGAAGAATGCATATCTACATCTTTAACATAGTGCCTTGGGGATGGGGATGGGGATGGGGGGTAGCAGGAGGGAGGGGGATGTAATTCAAATACCAGCCTGGAGGAATCTTTTCCATTATGTTTAAGAAATGTAAGAAGTTATTATAATGAGGTCAGTTCTGGTCCTTATGTTATTAGCTGACCAGTGAGGACAGAGACAAGGTAGAACAGATATTAATTAGTATTATGGGGGCTTTATAATCCAAGGTATTCGGAAACTTAGCAAAACTAGGTCTGTGTTCTTTAAAAAAAAAAAAAGATTATAGCGAGACCTTATTAAAGCACAGAAGGCTCAGCTATTTAAGATGGTGACATACATAGAGGCAGGAATGTGCAGAGAGAAGCTGAAAGGCAGCCAGGCCCTGAAGGAATTTCAGTGGAATTTCTTCACCGGAGGAGTAGTTAATAAATAGAGCAGATTTCTAAGGGCAGAAACTAGAGCAGTTACTACAAATAGTTTTTTCCCCCCTCCTTTAAAGAAGGGAGTGATAGGAAGTTGGAGAGGAAAATGTTGAAACAAAGAAAAACAAGCTTCTTACTAGCTCTCCAGGCCACCTCCCATGCAAAAATTTCTGTTCCCAGACATTCACAATGTTGTATCATTTAGTAATCATAAAACATACTGCAGCGCTGACCTTGGGTGTTAGTTTTAGATGAATATTAGATATCATTAAGAACTGCATGTAATATAATACTTTTCAAGAGTCTGAAACACCATTTGTTTTGTCTTGCTGCCAGCATTTCTGCTATTTTCCATTGCACAGGACAGAAATGAGGGTTAGAAAATCCTTTTGTGCTCTGCAATTGTCCCCTCCTCCTGCCTTTGATGCGGGTTCTTCATCACAGTCTGATACACAAAGCCTTTTCTGGGACAGTGTTAATACACTGGATGTTTACAAATCTGAGGTTCTGAGTTATTTCTGCTCCCCCTTGATCAGGTAGTTTGGCTAACTCATTGTGCAAATGCATTTTCATTCTTCAGACTGTAAAATGATGACAAAAAGGTAATGGGTATAAATATGTATATCTTTTCACCAACATCTCTACAGTTTTATCAATATGCAGATTTTCTCTCACCTCACCAGTCAAAAAAAAATTTGACCGAGAATCAGCTTGGCAAAAACTGTTAACTCTGAAATTTGCCAGTTGATTCCTGGGGCTGGAACTGTTTTCTGTTGTTCCTGTTACCATTTCTCTATTTTTGTGTCTCTCTCACTATCCATGAAAGTAAAAAGAATATTTACCCAAAGTCTTGTGATCTTGCAAAAGAAAGGTTCTGTCAGGGTGATAGCTCAGGCAGCCCCAGCGAATAGCTCAGCTGACAGGCGTGTGGCATGACTGGAGTCAACGCACAGCAGCAGTTCTCAGACCATCGGCTGTGTGATCACCTGGGGTGTGTGTAGAGATGAAGATTCCTAGGCTCCACACCAGACCTACTGAAACAGCATTCCTGGGCTTGGAGCCTGTGAATCTGCATTTAATTCTGTCATCCAGGTGATTCTGAGACACGTGGGCCTAGATAGAGGAATGGAGTGTGTCTTTGAAGGAGAAGACATGACGGGGCTAAGAAGGCAACTTAATGGATATGTGCTTTCATTTCAGCCCAAACCTTCTAGAGAAGAGCAATAGCAATAGCACAGGTTACACTGCACCCCAAGCAGCAGCCATTTGGAGGTGCCAGGCAAGCACATGTTGTACTGCAGGGTCTGTGCAGCAGTGAACTGGGGCCAAGTGATCAGTAAGCATTCAGGGAGTATAGTATTAGAAATATCAAGCCATGAGCAGAACATGTTGATGTCCTATGTATGTTAGAGATCACTGGTTGGAAATCTAGTGGACTCAATCACAAAGCATGTCACTAAAAGGCTGGGGAGGCCTTCGAAGATTAAGGAAAGGCTGAAGGTTGAGCTAGAAAGAGAGGATAGTAGATCTATTGGTTAGATGAAGGCATGGTACCTTGATCAACATCCTCCAGTCTGTATCCAATGAGAGAGAAGAACTCCCTTAAAGGAACTTATGGTGCATTTGTTCAAAGTAAGGACATGGAATGGAGAGGATGTGGAACAGTCAAAACAATTGGCTCCTCAGTGAAAAAACAAGCAAACCAGTGAAAGCCAATCTCAGTACGCAAAAAGCCATCTATCAGCTATCAGGGACATCCAATAAGCAGAATGAGATGATGGTCAAAGAGCCAGAGAAGAATTCGGAATTTCATAGGAAGAGGGACAGGGACAGAGTTAGCAGGAGGGCAGGTACTCAGCAAGGGCAGGCCTGCAATAATGTTGTTTTGCTTATGAATAATCAGAGGGCTGGCCTTTGCTTCTTTGCCCATGAATTCCTCCCAGTCCAGTCTGCGATAGTCTCTAATTTGCAAACCCTCTCCGAGCAGGAGGCCCTCTGCTCTGCATTTTGAGCACTTCATCTCTCCTTGGATGACCCATGGGATACTGCTCAACCCCTTCCTTGCCTCTTCTACCACTGGAATTTCCCTAACTCCACATTTCCTTGGGCACTGTTAAGTTGCAAGGGGCCTCCATTGCCTTGCCTATTTGCCTTCATGTCACTCTCACTTAGGGAACCCCGTGGCTTAGGACAGGTATCCCAGCACCATGGTTGGTGCTGCAAATAGGCCTTTGGGATTTGTCCTGGGACCCATACCACTATTTATCATGATGCTTTTTTTTTTTTTCTATGAGGAAATTCTTTGAGTTCCGAATACCCCATTGACTAATGACTTTTCTGAACACAGCTGTCCCATCTGGGCTCAGCAATGGGGTGAGATGACTAGGAATTTTCAGAGCCAAGATGGGAACAACAAACGAGGGCCAGGGCAGGCTAGGGTCAGAAGCAAGGCATAGTGGGGAGGCATTTGTGAAGGGAACAGCAGATTCGGGGCACGAAGAGGTTAGTTAGGGAGTTCATAACAGGAAGGTGCCCAAGTCAAGTGCAGATGTGAATGCCTAGGTATAAGGATGAATTTAGAATCAAACTGCTGGAAGGAGGGGTTGGAAGAGGAGAGAGTAGATGACATGACAAGCAGACAATGGATCCAGGGTGAGTAAAATGTGGTGGAACTGTCAAAGGGCAGAAGACCTACTGAGGCATTGTGTTTATTATCACTCCCCTCTTGGGCCTGACTGCCTAGAGCCAAGGAACTTGGCCAGTGGTGTTTATATCTGTTCTCACTCAGAGAAGCACAGTCCCCAGGGTGATGGGTACATAGCAGCCTTGCTAGGAGCCACAGTCTTGGGTTGTTGGCCTTATTCCTCACAGAGGCATTGTTCCCACCCAGATCCCTCAGGCCCACTGCATGGATGCCTGGTGGCTACTTCTCTTCCCTTTCTGACTGCTCTTCCTCTCTCACCACTTTTCTTTGCAAGCTCCATGGAAGGGAGTCCTGGGTCAAGGTCTTCATTTCCTGCCTCATGTGACCATAAACTTGAAGGAGATAGAGTGAAGGAGAGAGCAGATAAAACTGGAGAGGGGCTAGTGAAAATAGCGATGCTGAAAAGGTATTTGCAGGAGAATTGGAGTTCTTCTTAAGAATTCAAGGGCTCCAGAAGCTTCCTTTCAAGAAGTGTTAGTCATAGAAGCATTATTCATAATAGTGTAAAACTAGAAACAATCCAATGTCTATCAAGTGATGAATGGGTAAATGGGTAAACAAAATGTCATATAATCATATAATGGGATCTTATTCAGGTGTAAAAAATGAAGTACTGATACATGCTACAACATGAATGAATCTTGAAAACATAGTAAAGAAGCCAGGCACAAAATATTATATATTCTCTGATTTTGTTTATATGAAATTCATAGACACAGAAAATAGGTTCATGGTTGCCAGGAGTTGCAGTAAGTGAGGAATGGGGAATGACTTCTAATGGGCATAGGATTTCTTTCTGGAGTCATGTTCTATAATTAGTGGTGAGTATCACAATCTTGTGAATGTACTAAAAACCACTGAATTGTACACTTGAAGATGGTGACTTTTATGGTATGTGAATTATGTCTCAATTTTTAAAAAGGGATTGGCATTGGCAATGGCTTGCTGAGGAGGAGTTAATTTTCACCTGCACTTGTTTTCAGAGTTTGGATTCCCTGCTGTTCTTCCCAGGCTGCTTTTAGTGATTGGCACTTGTAGACCTCAGAGAATCTGGCGTAACCATTACTGAGTTAAGTGTTTCATAGTTAAGAAATGCATTCAAATGGTGACAGTGAGGTGGGTTGACTCTTTGGCCCTCAACAATCTCTACCAGCTTTCCCAAAGCTACTCTAAATAACAAGAATAACAAAAGCCAAATACAAATACATCACACTATAGAAACTCTCATAAAAAGTACTACTAAGCATTTATAGAAAACTTGTCATTTTAATTGATCTGTTTCATACAATGTAGGTAAAACGTGGGTTTTCTAAACAAAGTATAGTGTCGCCTGAAATTCCCTAAGTCATCTTTTCACCTGATGACTACCCTGAAGCCCCTGCTGCGTGGGATGCCTGACATGGCTGTTTGTGCTGTGATCCTCTTTGCGTAGCCACCAGTGTTTTGAATGCTTGATCTGGAGCTGCCCTAAGACCCTGTTTCAAAGTATTTATTTATGGACAGAGTTTGGCTCTGTCAGCCAGGCTGGAGTGTAGTGGCACTATCTTGGCTTACTGCAACCTCCACCTCTCGAGTTCAAGCAATTCTGCCTCAGTCTCCTGAGTAGCTGGGACAACAGGTGCATGCCACCATGACTGGCTAATTTCTTTTTTTTTTTTTTGTATTTTAGTAGAGATGGGGTTTCACCATGTAGCCCAGGCTGGTCTTGAGCACTTGAGCTTAGGCAATCTGCCCACCTTGGCCTCCCAAAGTGCTATAATTACAGGCATGAGCCACCATGCCTGGCCTCAAAGTCTTCTAAATGGTACAGTATGCCTAAATAGGCATTTATCCTTTTCGGTATTAGCAAAGATGTTGGCTGGTTAACAAGGCTCGCATTCTGAACCAAATACTTTGTTTAAGCAGAGAGTAAGAGGAGGGAAGTCCTAGATTCTGCTTGCTGTTTGATCATCAGCTTGCGTTTCGAGGTCAGGCTGCAACCTCTAGCTCATAACCCCCTCCTCTAGTTTTAGCTGATAGGAGGTTTTTGACTGAAGTTTTAAGAACATGTAAGAAGAAATGCAGAAGATAACAGATTGGAAAGTAGAAAGGAGGAGAGAAAATGAATCCTATGATAGAGTGAAGTAAGATCAGAAGCATGAGGGATGAAAGATGGACACGTTAACATTTGCAGCTACGGTGCTCTAGTTGAAAGTCTAGTTTCTAGTTGAAAGTCTTCTGAAACTTCTTTTTAGTGTTTTTTAAGTGGGCACATAATTATACATATTTATTGGGTATGTGTGATATTTCGATACATGCATACAATGTGTATGATCAAATCAAGAGTAATTAGGATATATATCACTTCAAACATCTATCATTTCTTTGTGTTGGGAATATTTCAAATCTACCCTTCCAGCTATTTAAAAATATATAGTAAATTATTTTTAGCTATAGTCACCGTATGGTGCTATCAAACATTGTAACTTATTCCTTCTATTAATATCTAACTGTATGTTTATACACATTAATCAACCTCTCTATCCCCCTTTTCCGCAGTCTTTCCCAGCCTCTGGTATTTATCATTCTACTCTCTACCTCTGTGATATCCACTATTTTCACTCCCACATATGAGTCAGAATATATGATATACCTGGCTTATTTCACTTAACATAATTACCTCCAGTTCTATCCACGTTGCTACAAGTGACAGAATTCCATTCTCTTTGGTGGTTAAATAATATTTCACTGTGTATGCATAGCACATTTTCTTTAAACATTCATCCATTGATTGACACTTAGGTTGATTTCATATCTTGGCTATTGTGAACTGTGATAAAATAAACATGGTCATGTAGATATCTCTTCAATACACCAGTTTCCTTTATTTATTTATTTATTTATTTATTTTTGAGACAGAGTCTTGCTCTTGTCACCCAGGCTGGAGTGCAGTGGCACAATCTCTGCTCAGTGCAACCTCTGCCTCCTGGGTTCAAGCAATTCTTCTGCCTTAGCCTTCTGAGTAGCTGGGATTACAGGCGCCTGCCACCAGACCTGGCTAATTTTTGTATGTTTATTAGAGACAGGATTTTCTCATGTTGGCCAGGCTGGTCTCAAATTCCTGATCCGCCTGCCTTGGCCTCCCAAAATGCTGGGATTACAGGCATGAGCCACCATGCCTAGCCCAATTTCATTTCTTTTGGATGTCTACCTAGCAGCAGGGTTGCTGGGTCATGTGTAGATCTATTTTTGGTTGGTTGAGGAAATTTTATACTGGTTTCCATAGTGATTACACTAATTTGCATTACCACCGGAAATTTACTAGTATTTCTCTTTCTCCACATCCTTATTTTTTGTCTTTGATATTAGCCACTTTAGCTGGAGATATCTCATTAATTTGATTTCCATTTCCCTGGTGATTAGTGATATAGAGAATTTTTTCAAATGTTGGCCATTTGTTGGTCTTTGAAAAATGTATATTTGGGTCTTTTGCCCATTTAAAAATCAGGTCATTTGTTTTCTTGCTATTGAGTTGTTTGAATTCCTTATATATCCTGATTATTAATCCCTTGTCATATGGATAGTTTGCAAATACTTTCCTGTATTCCGTAGGCTGTCTCTTCGCTGTGTTGATTGTATCCTTCATTGTGTAGAAGTTTTTAGCTTAATATAATCCTATTTGTATATTTTTGCTTTTGTCATCTGTGCTTTTGAGGTCTTCCCCACCCCCCACTCCTGCCCCCGCAAATTTTTGGTCAGATGAGTGGAACTGAAGTCCTTTCCCAAGGTTTTCTTCTAGCAGTTTTGTTAGTTTCAGGTCTTATATTTAAGTCTTTACTACATTTGCGGTTGATTTTTGTATATGGCAAGAAATAGAAATCTAATTTCATTTTTCTGTATATAGGTATATCATTTTCCCAGCACCAGTTATTGAAGAGACTTGTGCTTTCCCCACTGAATATTCTTGGTGCATTTGTCAAAAACCGGAATACTGGTTGTAAATACTAGCTGTAAATACATGGATTTATTTTTGTGTTTTCTATTCTGTTCCATTGCTCTATACATTTATTTTTATGCCAGTACCATTCTGGTTTTGTTAATATTGGCTTTGCAGTATATCAAAGTCAGGTAGTATGATATCTCTAGCTTTGTTCATTTTGCTTAGCATTGCTTTGGCTATTTGTAGTGTTTTGTGGTTCTTTGTGATTTTTAGGATTTTTTTTCTATTTCTTTGAAGAATGTCATTGGTATTTTGATACAACCGCATTAAATATGTAGATTGCTTTTGGTAGTATTGTTATTTTCAGAATGTTAATTCTTCCAGTCCGTAAACTTGGGATATCTTCCCTTTTTTTTTTTTTTTTTTTTGACCTTTTTGGTTTCTTTCATTTGTGTTTTATAGTTTCTCTTGTAGAGATTATTTACTTCTTGGTTAGATTTATTCTTAGTTATTTTGTTTTATTTTGCAGCTATTGTAAATGGAATTGCTTTGTTTGTGTAAAATTAAGGGATACAGGTGCACTTTTGTTACATAGACATATTGCATAGTAGTAAAGTTGGCTTTTAGTATAACCATCACCTGAATAATGTACATTGTACCTATTAAGTCATTTCCCATTCTTCACCTCTCCTCCCACCCTCTCACCCTTCTGAGTCTCTGATACCTATTATTCCACACTCTATGTTAATGTATACACATTATTTAACTCCCACTTTTGAGAACTTGCAATATTTGATTTTTTTCTGAGTTGTTTAACTTAAGGTAATGACTTCTAGTTCCATCCAGTTCCATCCACGCAGCTGTGAAAGGCATGATTTCATTATTTTTTCTGGCTTGATAGTATTTGTGTGTGTGTGTGTGTGTGTGTAAAACAGGTTGAGTCCATATCTTTGCTATTGTGAATAGCACTGCAGTAAACATACTTGCACAGGTGAAATTCACTTCTCGATTTTTTTTACTAGTTCATAGTTGATGTATAGAAATGCAACAGATTTTTGTATGTTAATTTTGTACCCTGTACAAAATTACTGAATTCATTTATCAGTACTAAGGTTTTTTGGTGGAGCTTTTAGGATTTTCTGTACATCAGATCATGTCATCTGAAAACAGGGACCATTTTACTTCTTCTTTTCCAATTTGGATCCTCTTTATCTGTTTCTCTTGAGTAACTGTTCTAGCTAGGACTTCCAGGACTATATTGAATGAGCGTGGTAAGAGGGGAGGCCTTTGTCTTGTTTCAGTTCTTAGAATGAAAGCTTTCAGTCTTTTCCCAATTAGTATAATGTTAGCTGTCAGTTTGTCAGGTCTTACATTTCAGTCTTCACTCCATTTTCAGTTGATTTTTCTATATGGTAAGAGATAAAAATCTAATTATTACTATGTTGGAGCATGTTCACTTAATACCTAGTTTGTTGATGGTTTTTATCATAAAGCATTGTTAAATTTTATTGAATGCTTTTTTTGTCTCTGTTGAGATGATCATGTAATTTTTATCTTTCATTCAATTGATGTGATGTATCATGTTTATTGGTTTGTATATGCTGAGCCATCCCTTCATCCCTGAGATAAATCCTACTTGATTGTGCTGCATGATCTTTTTAAAGTACTACTGGATTTGTCTTGCTAGTATTCTGATGGGATTTTTTTGCTTCTATGTTCATCAGGGATATTGTCTTATAGTTCTCTTATTGCGTGTGTGTACTTGCCTGGTTTTTGTATCAAAGTCATGTTGCCTTTGTAGAATGGGTTTGGAAGAATTCCCTTCTCAATTTTATATAAGAATTTGAGAAGAATTGGTTTGTGTATTTGCTTCATATATGTGAGTGCTGCGGTGTTGGGTACATATATATTTACAATTGTTTTATCCTCTTGCCAAATTGATTCATTTATCATTATGTAATAACCTTATTTGTCTTTTTATAGTTTTTGATTTAAAATGTTTTATCTGATATAATTATAGCTACTCCTGCTTGCTTTTGGTTTCCATTTGCATGAGATATCTTTCTCCATCCTTTAACTTTCAGTTTATATGTGTTTACTATTTTTTACAGGCAGGATAGAGTGAGATTTTTTTTTTCTTTTTTTTTTAATCCACTCAACCAACCAATCTTAGAGGAAATTACTTCATTACATTCAAGGTTATCATTGTTTTGCTCTTGTCATTTTGTTAATTGTTTTTTGGTTGTTTTTTATCTTTGTTCCTTTTATCATCTCTTGTATAACATTGTGCTTTGGTGTTTTGCGTGTGTGAATGTGTGTGTGTGTGTGTGTGTGTGTGAGAGAGAGAGAGAGAGAGAGATAAGTCTTGATTATTTTCTCTTTCTCCCTTGTGTATTATTCTATCAGTAAATTTTATACTTTTGGTTTTTTTTCATGATGAAGATTATCATCTTTTTGCTTTCTGAGGAAGAAGACTCCCTTAAGTATTTCTTGCCAGCTCAGTCTAGTGGTGACAAATTCCCTCAGTTTTTACTTGTTCTGGAAAGACTTTATTTCTTTCTCATTTCTAAAGCACAGCTTTGCTGGGTACAGTATTTTTAACTAACATTTTTCTTCCTTTAGTTCTTTGAATGTATGATCTCATTTTCCCCTCGCCTGTAAGGCTTCTCCTGAGAAATCTCTTAATCTACTGGGGATTCCTTTACATGTAACTTGACACTTTTTTCTTGCTATAATTATATGTCTTTCATGTTTTCTTCTTATTTTTCATGTTTCTTATGTCCCTGTGTCCCTGCATTGATGGCTGTGCATCTGGTGAAACAAATGCCTCTTCCAAACTTTCTAGGGTGGCTTTTGTAGAAAATGACTTTTACTTGCAATTGGGTCTTAATATGCTTGTTGGGAAGGGTGTGGTGACCCTTTTTTTTGGGTAGGTGTCATAGCATAGTCTCTATGAAGCTTTTTTTGACTGTGTTCAATGTCAGCAATAACTTTGGAAACCTCAGTGGTCTAAGCTGTATACATTTTCAGTAGTGGTAGTGATGGCATAGTTTGTGAATATCCTTGGTGGCAAGGGCTTTTGCGGTCCTTTTAGTCTTATATTACCCATGATGGAGAGACGTAGCCAATGGAATGCCTTTTGGTGTTAGGTCTGATGAAACCTACAAGCAACTGCAGTGGTGTGGGTTCCAGGTACAGGTTGTTGGAGCAGCTATGGGCCTGGGGTCCTATGCTCATGGTTTTGCAAATCTGTTGTGGCACTTTGGTCTTGGAGTACAGATTTGCCTCCGTGGCAGGGTTGGATATATGTTGCCCACAGCACCGGGATTTGTAGCTCCAAGACAACCCCTAGCAGCTTGTGTCCAGGGGGTTCAGTTGTAGGTATCATTCTATCCCTCAGGGACAGGACATAGTCCTGGCCCAACTCTGGGGAAGAAAGGATGCTCTGGAGGTTTGATCCAAGGGCAAAGGGTATGTTTGTAATTTGGGAACCTGAGCCAGTTGGGCTCAGTGGTAACTTGATTGCCTAGAATGAGACATCATGTAGCAGTGACTCTAGACCCTAGGATAGTGGGACTCAGCAGTTTCCCAGAATCTGTGAGGCTAAGTCCAGTGACAGCATTTACCCCAGAATGGCTGAACATAGCTGTTATATGAACCCATAGCACAGAGAAGCATAGCCATGACTCCACTCCCTGGAATGAGGTGTGTCCTAGTAACTCAGATTCTAGGGGCTAGTCCAGGTATAAGGAAGCACAGTACTGGAGTTTTGTAGTTTATAGGGTGTGGTGTCTTTTAGCAACTGCTTCTTTCCCTGATATGTGGGGTATTATATCAGCTCAGGCCTGGGATATGGAGCTGTGTGCTCCTTCAGCTCAGGCCCAGAGTTGTGACTGTTCTGGGTGGCCCAGGCACTGTTTCCTTGGTATGCAGGGCTCTGTCAAAGTACTTTTTCTTCAGGAGACAGTGTGCAGTTTCAGCTCTGGTACTAGGGGGAGAAAAGGGGGTGGTAGGTGGAGGAGATTCACTACTTGGTCCCACTGGGAGGGGTATAACAATTGCTCAGAGCTTGTCTTGGGGATGTGGGGCAAGCAGGCAGGGGTTATTATACAGCAGTTTAGCTTCAGGGGTAAAGAGGCTCTAGCTACTTGCCCCTAGAGCAAGACATAGTCCAGTATTAGTTCCAGTTTCAAGATAGCACATGCAGTAGCTGCATAGGCCTCAGAGCTGGGTCACAGTATTGGCTCCTTCTCTTGGGGAAGCACAGCTCTGTGAACTTGGGGTACCTCCTTCAGCTGGGCTTACTGCCCATGAGGACTGCAGGGGACCCCAGTAGTGAACACTGTGATGTTCAAGATATTGCTTTTGAGATCCTATGGCTGACCTTTTCACTGTAGGGAGAAGTTCCTCCTGGTTCCCAGCTGATCTGGCTAAGGGATGGGATGGTGTAGCCCTGGTGCCTTTTATTCTCTGTGTGATTATCCTAAGTTTTCTGTGTTCACCAGGGTTTCTACTACTTTTTGGACATACTTTGGTGCTCTCTTTTAGTTATTTTCATTAAAATATAGATGTTTATTCTTCTGGCTATCATTTTGGAAGGGACACATGCTAGGGTCTTCTAGTTGGCCATCTTGCTGATGTTTTGAAACTTTTTGACTGTGACACAAACTAAAAAATACATTTCACATCATGACCCAGGACCCACTACCTTTATGCGTATATACATATATGGTTTAGCTTTGTGTCCCCACCCAAATTTCTTGACTTGTAGCTCCCATAATTCTCGTATGTTGTGGGAGGTAATTGAATCATAGGGGAGGTTTCCCTGTGCTGTTCTCATGATAGTAAATCTCATGAGATCTGATGGCTTTATAAAGGCTAGTTCCCCTGCACATATTCTCTTTCCTGCTGCCATGTAATATGTGTCTTTGCCCCTCCTTCACCTTCCACCATGATTGTGAGGCCTCCCCAGTCAAGTGGAACTGGGAGTCCATTAAACCTCTTTGAAACTCACTTCTCTACCCTTTTTTCTTCAAGAGGCCCACAAAACTTAATCTATTGCTCACTCTTTGCTAGGAGGGTTGCTGTTGAGCTTTGATTACCTTAACTGTTGCTGCCAAATGCAGTGGACTCCTCGAAGGTGGTCTGGGGAGACTGCTGAAGTGGGATGCTTTCAGGAATTGGGTCAAGTGGCTTTGAGAGCTCCAGCTGCAGTGTCAGGCTTTCCTTTGTAGTTGTTCTTTCCTCATCTCTAGTGCATCAGCTCTAAAATAATCTTTTTTTCCTCATTGCTACATGATAGCAATACTTCAACTATTTGTGTGATTTTCCTTTAAAACAAAGTCATCCACTTTTTCATAGGATATAAACAGATGTATTCATAACAAAGCTTGCTGAATGGTTGGTTCACGCAGCCCAGAAATGTTGTGAGTCTGTGCCCTATCAGTTTTCTAATATTTTAAGGACATCCAACAGTTGTACCTGGAATGCAAAAATACTGAGATGTATAAAGATAGGATCTATTGTATCATAACTTCCCCCATCATGGAGAAGCAGGCATTGGCTGTAATTGGAGGCTCATAATTTCGATGTTTACTTCCACCTAAATTTTCTTTGGTTAACTAATTACACATAGATTGTGTAATTAATTTAGTGGTATATGTGAATGGGCCTGTATCTGTGTATTTCTAGTGATGGACTTCATTTATTTTTAACCTCTTCTCTGACTAATCCCTTTACATTCTTGCTCTAATACACGAATTCTCAATATAGGCAAAAATTAGTTCTTGTTGCGCAGGGGTGGTGAAAAAAATCATACTCTTTATGTCCAAAACATAGATCTGTGGTTTCGCAATTTCCTGGGGACAATTGGGTAATACCTCAAAAGGCTCCTTAGGGAGGTAATAATCAAAACAAGTTAGCAAATACTGACTGAAACCTGACTGTTCCTAAGGTCTTTGTGTTTCTTGCACCTGATTCTCCTTCAGGAACCAGAGGTGGGCAAATCATCCTCTTACTTCCTCTTTGCCATTTGCAAGCCGATCATTTTTTTTAAAATTTCTTTCTAAAATTCCTAAAATAATTATTTGCAAAATTTCTTAACTCCTTTAAAGTATCTTTAAAGCACACACTAATCCTCTTGGTTCAGATAACTATTGACTTTAGGTCACTGTCCTTCATTCTCTGAAGAATTTAGCACCTGACTCACTGTCTCTCCATCACTACGTGGTGATTCCATATTGACATAAATGATCAATCTAATCTTGGTTCCTCTACTGCTCCTGAGCTACCCACCTCCATGCTCATAACTGAGCATCCTGCAGGATTTTTGCATAGGTACATACATGCCTTAGTGGTTTACTGTCTCCATCCCGCCCCCTGCACACCCCACCCCCCTGCTGCCGCCCCACCTACATCAGGCATTTCTCTCTTGGTTTTACCTCTTCCTCCCTGCCTCTCCACCCACCTACCTAGCCCAGTGAGTGTTGTTGTCTTCCCTGTGCCCAAGTGTTCTCATTGTTCACCACCCACCTATGAGGGAAAATATGTGGTGTTTGGTTTCTGTTCTTGTGTTCCTGACCTCATTTTTAAGCATCCTTCTCTCTGACCACAATTCTCCCTCCCTCCCTGAAAACTAAATATGGCCCGAGACGAACTCTGTACTTCTATATTTGAGTCCTTGTGGACAAATTGCAACGTAACTTAATAGGTAGACAAGATTGAGAACCTAACTTGGAAATGTGTGCCTGTAACAGTGGCTGGGTCCTGGCCAATCCTAGCAGCCACAGGTCAACCACTCATAAAATGTTCAGTGTTCAAACTGTGTTCAAGTAAGGTAAATGCTGAGCTGTAACCAATACAGTTGTTCCTGTACCTTACTTCTGATATCTGTATGTCACTTCCCATTTTTTGTTTATACATCATCTTCCACCCTGTGACTGCACTGGAGTCTCTCTGAATCTGCTGTGATTCTGGGTGCTGCCTGATTCACAAGTCATTCATTGCTCAATTAAACTCCTTTAAATTTAATTCAGCTGGAGTTTTTCTTTTAACACTTCTTCTTTCCTTCTTTTCCTCCTTCCTCCCTGGTTCATTCCTATTTTCCTTCCTCTCCTTCCCCCTCCTTTCCTCTCCTTCCCTCCACTATCTTCCCTTTGACAAATCTCTCACCCTTCCAGGACTTCTAATCCACTGACTTAACTTTCTACAGTTTGTTACCTAGCCCACCCAATACTCACCAATTACCTCCTTGTAAAATTCAACCTTCCTGCCTTCTCTTGACATGACCCTAAGCATCTGAAAGATAAATATATTCAGCTGTACTGGGTGGTCTCATTTTAATCTTGTAATCACAAACAGTTGTTAGGCTCTTAGTACTACCTGACAGTCATAATATTTTTCTGCACTTTATTCACTTTATGACTCTCTTACTCTTCTAAATGATTATTCTATACTTTCTCCTCTTCAAAATATCAACTCCACGCTTTCCCTTTTCACAAAGAATTTCTCATGTCTACAGCACCAGTCTGCCAACATTTCTGCATCTGTACTTTCCGCCAGCCCTATTGCAGTGGATGAGTCGAACTGCAAGTTATGGTTTGACTTAAGGCTACCTCCTCTACTTCTACGATAGCTCTTATCACTTCCTAATTGCAAATGTGCTTTCTCTCTCTTGCATCATCCTCTAGAACATTAACTAAAATACAAACATATGAAATATCTTTTATTTAGAAATTAGTCATACCTTGACCCCACATTTCTGTCAGGCTGCTGTCTCATTTCTCTGCCCCAATTAGAGCAAACTCATTGAAAGAACTATTCTTCTCAATGTCCTAATTCTCTCAGCCTCTCTCTTTTTAGTTATAGCTTTATTGAAATATAGTTCACATGGCACTATGATTAACCCACTTAAATCATATAATTCAATATTTTTTTTAGTATGTTTATGGACTTGTGCAACCATTACCACAATCTTAGACCATTTTTATCATCTAAAAAAAAAAAAAAAAAACTTATACCCATTAGCAGCTACTCTTATTTTTCCCTGACCATTACCCTTAGCCCTAGGCAACTACTAGCCTACTTTCTGTATATATATGCCTATTCTGGACATGTCATATAAATAGAATAATACAATATTTGGTCTTTTGTAAGTTGCTGTTTTTTGCTTGGCATAATACTTTCAGGATTCATCCATTTTGAATTATGTATGAGTACATCATTTTTTTTATTGCTGAATAATATTCCATTTAATGGATATACCATATTTATCCATCATAAGCTGATGAACATGGTGGTTGTTTCTGCTTTTTGCCTACTATGATTATTGCTGCAATGAACATTCATGTAAAAGATTTTGTGCAGGCATAAATTTTTATTTTTTATTTCTCAAGTTTTTCTTGTGGATAAATGATTTGTGTATCTAGTAGTGGAAATGCTAAGTCATACAGCAAATCTGTGTTTAACAGTTTGAAGAATTGACAGACTGTTTTCAAAGTTTGCAATATTTTACATTCCCAACAGCAATGTTTGAGAGTTTCAGTTTCATCACATCTTAGTCAACATTGTTTTTGTCTTTTTATTGTATTCATACTAGTGGATATAAAATGATATCTCATTATGGGTTAGATTTACATTTTGTTGATGGCTAATGATGTTGAACTTCTTTTCATATGTCTATTGGTCATTTGTATATATCTTCTTTGCAGAAACATCTGTTCATACAGTCTGCCCAGTTTTCAATTGGGTTATTTTCCTTTTATGTTTGAGTTGTAAATGTTTTTAAATACACATTATAGAAACAAATCTGTTATCATATACATATGACTTGCAATTATTTGCTCCCATACTGTGGGTTACCTTTTCATTTATTTTATGGTGCTCTTTGAAGCACAAATTTTTTAATTTTGATAAAGTCCAGATTATCTATTTTTTTCTTTTATTGTTTATGCTTTTGGTGTTATCTTAAACCATTGCTTAAACTAATTCAATAAACCTCCTGTTTTCTTCTAAAGGTTTTATGGTTTTTGATCCATTTTGTGTTAATTTTTATAGAGTGAAGTAAAAATTTTCTTTGCATGTAGATTTCCAGTTCTCCCAGCACCATTTTTTGAAAAGATTGGTCTGAAACTAGTCAAAACTCAATTGGTGATTGATGCATAAGTTATTTTTGGAGTCTGAATTCTATTCCATTCACCTATTTGTCTATCCTCATGCAAATACCACACTGTCTTATGAGTTTTAAAATTGGGATTTGAAATTTCTGCAACTTTACTTTTTAAAGATTGATAGGTCTCTTGAATTGTCATATGAATTTTGGTATCAGGTTACCAATTTCTCAAAGTCAGCTAAGATTGTGATAGAAAGTGCATGGAATCTATGGATCAATTTGGGGAGTATTGCCATCATAATATTAAGTCTTCCAGTCTATGAACATGGGATATCTCTCTTTTTATTTAGATCTTTTCTAATATCTTTCAACAATGTTTTGTAGTTTTCAAAGTATGAGTTTTATACTTCCTTTATTAGATTTATTTCTAAATTTTTGGTAAAATTGTAGGTGAAATTCTTTTCTGAATTTCACTTTTGGATTATTCAATTCTAGTGTATAGAAATACAATAGATTTTTTTATATCGATGTTGTATCCTGCAACCTTGTTAGACTTGTATATTAGTTCTAAAAGCTTTTTAGTGGATTTATAGAGTTTTCTACATACAAGATCCTTACGGTCTATATGCAAGACTATGTTATGTGCAAATATAGAGTTTTACTTCTCTCTTTCCAGTCAGGATGCCTTTTACTTAATTTATCTTAAAAATACCTGATTGCCCTGGCTAGAATCTCTAGTATAGTGTTGAATAGAAGTGGTGAGACTATACATCCTTGTTTCGTTCCTAATCTTAGGGGAAAAGCTTTCAGTCTTTCAAGTGTAAGCCATTAATTGTAATGTTAGCTGTGGGTTTTTGTAGATGCCCTTCATCAGGTTGAGGATTTTTTCCTCTGTTCCTAGTTTGTTGTTTTTATCATGAAGGAGTGTTGCATGTTGTCAGATGCCTTTTCTGCATCTACTGAGATGATCATATGGCTTTTGTTTTTTTATCCTGTTGGTATGGTGTAATGTATATATTAACTGATTTTTCAGATGTTAAACTTTCTGGAATAAATCTCACTTGATTATGGTGTACAGTACTTTTAATATGTTGTTAGATTCAGTTTGCTAGTATGTTTTGATAATTTTTTGTCTATATTCATAAGAGATATTGGTGTGTAGTTTTCTTGTGATGCCTTTGTCTGGATTTGACATCACCGTAACATAGGCCTCATATAATGAGTTAGGAGTAGTCGTTACACAATTTCTTAGAAAAGTTTGTTAAGGCTCAATACCGATACTTTAAACATTTGGTAGAGTTTACCAATGAAGACATCTGGGCATGAACTTTCCTTTGTGTTTTTTGATTACTGATTCAATCTCCTTACTTATTATAGGTCTATTTAGATCATCCATTTCTTCTTGAGTCAATTTCTGTAGTTTGTGTCTCTCTAGTAATCTACTTGTTTCATTTATGTTATCTAATTTATTGGCATATAGTTGTTCATAGGAGTTCCTATAGTCCTTTATATTTCTGTAAGATTTGTAGTAATGTCTATTTTATTCTTAATTATAGTAGTTTGAATTGTCTTTTTGCTTCATCAGTCTAGATAAAGATCTGACAATTTTCTCGATATTTTTGAAGAACCAACTTTTGGTTTTGTTGCTTGTCTCTATATTTTTTATTATTTAGTTCACTAATGTGTGCTCTAATTGTTATTATTTCTTTCCTTCTGCTTGCTTTTATTCTCTCCCCACAACAGTATTTTAAAGTTTTGAGGTTAAATTTTTTATTTGAGATCTCTTTTATAATGTAAACAATGGGATGCATATAATGTACAAATTTATGGGATGCAGATAAATCAGTGCTTAGAGGGAAATTTACAGGTAAAAATTTGCCTCTGAGCACTGATTTATCTGCATCTCATCTGTTTTAGTACATAATGTCCCAATTTTTTATTCATCTCAAGGTATTTTCTATGCGATTTCTTCTGAAATTTACTTTATGATTTCTTCCTTGACCTGTTTGTTATCTAGGACTATATTGTTTAATTTCCACAAATTGTGGATTTTCCAAATTTTTACTATTCCTTTAATTTCTGTCCAGAGTGGTTGGAGAACATAGTGGTTTGCATGATTTAAGCCCTTTTAAATATGTTGATGCTTATTTTATAGCTTAATATGTGGTCTATCTTGGAAAAAGTTTCATATATGTTTGAGAGGAATGTGTATACTGCTGCTGTTGGGTGGAGTATTCTATAGTATCTATTGGGGTAAGTTGGCTCATAACATTATTTAACTCTTCTATTGTTTTGATTCTCTGTCTGATGCTTTGATACCTTATTGAAATGGGAGTATTGAAGTCTTCAGTTATTATTTTTGATTTGTCTTTTTCTCCCTTCAATTCTGTCAGTTCTTGCCACATATATTTTGTGTTTGTATATACAGAATAGGATGTGGAAGAATTTGGTCTAAGGTGTTATAGTAGGAATGTAATATTCTAATTTTTTAATGTATGTGTGTCTGTATTTTTTATTTTAATATTATGCACATACTACTTATGTTTTAATAAAATGTTGTGAGGTTTTTGTTTGTTTTAAAAGGCACTACATTTAGAATGTCTTGTTTCCAGTCCATAGTTCTGGTCCTGTCTTAATACTGTGAACTTGGGCAAGTTGTTTACCTCTGTAAGCCTTAAAAAAAAAATCAACTCTGAAATGGCGCTGGTAAAAGCACATCTCTATACAGTTATGTGAGGATTAGAGAGATAATGAATATGAAGTACTTAGTGCCTAGCACAAAGTTTTGTTGTGTAGTCATAGCTTAATAAATGTTAACTATTATCATGCTTCACTGTTACCAGCAAACATTTGAACATAGCTTTCATCTGAAAAACTGAGCCAATGCTTTGCTTAAAATCATGTCTTTGGGTCAAATGGAGGCATATTATATAGTCGGAAGTTCATGAATAAGATTCTTTTGATTCATAAGCTAAGGGTCATTCATTATGGTTTAAATGTAAACCAAATAAAGGCCTTGAACCAAAGCACACTTTGTTCCTAATGATCTGTGGGATCCAAACACATGCCAATGCATGCAAGGCATCTGATGAACTTGGGGCTTTATCCAATGCATGTTTCCTTCCAGTACCCTTAATCATCATTCAGAGGTTTAAATTTCACTAAAGGAATCTTACCACTACAAAGGCACTACTATTTACTACTCACACTACAGAGCTGCACCGTCAGTCTCAAAACCACAATTTTGTAAATTGTTTTTGATGATGTATTGTAGACTTGCCCTGTATATGAAGTTCATGATGAAATCCTCCAGTGAGGCCTCTTTGGTTGAATCAAAATCAACATATTAATGACTTCCATCTATCCCACCAAAAAGAAAAGAAAATGCTAACATCCACATTCTGCTTGATGGATCAAAGATGCAGGATGCAGATTCCATGAGATGGTTTCTTTCCACCAGATTGACATCCAGAAACTGTTAGTATTCCAGATCACCTTGAATTAAGTAATCTTAATTATCCACATGTCAGTGGAAGACTGCAGGACTTGAATCAAATTTAGAAGAATCATTGGCTCCACATCTCACCATTTACCCACCTTCCTCCCCTAAAATGTCCTGGGAAACATCAAGAAAATGTAACGCAGGAATATGTAGAGAAAAATGTCAAGAGGGCCCATTAAAGGTTAAAAAATGATAGTAAAGAAACCTTGTCAATCGGTCAATCAAACAATATAAATATAAGAGAGAGCAAAAGAATAGAGGAAATGGACAGTGCACTTCTCTATTTGTTTAATTAACACCAGTTGCATAATAGATACACCCAGATATCTCTGTAGTTTAACCCAACAAAAATGTACTTTTTGCTCCTGTCATAGTCTGTTGAAAGATTTCCTGGTCAGTAGCCTTCTGTGCGAATTTTCAGGGACCCCATTTCCTTCCATGTTGTATGGTCCTCACAAGCACTTATTAAGCATTTTGGTTTTTAAGATGCTTGCATCACCGTGGCTCATGTTCTGTGGGGAAGAAGTACACGTTAACCCAACCTGTATGTAAGCAGCTGGGAAATATGGTTCCTGTCTGAGAATGCATTTACCAGCTACATCTCTACCCTGGAGAAGGACAGCACAAATGTTGGGTGATTGGCTAAACATCATTGCATCCCTTTTCTTCTTTTGTCACCTTTTTGGAGTAGACACTCCAAGTATGTGGGTGGTAGTGATGGTAAAATCTTTTGTGACATGTCAATAATATAATTTCACAAGGCCCAGTTGGTGGGTGCTTATTGACATCACCAAGAATTACCCAATTCAATAAACATTTGTTAACACTTTAATGTATGCCAGGTTCTACTCACTGCTTAGGGAAAGATGAATGGACGTGGTCTGAAGGAAAAGTGGTGAGACAGACAGATACATAATTAACATTAATTGAAGGTGAGATAAAGTACCAAAATTGAAGTATAAATAAAAAGGATTAGTGGAATGCCAAGCAGGAGGATATTAAATCTTGAACAGCGAGCAGAGAAACCTAATCTCTAGTCAAGGCTCTTTGTTTTCCAGAAGAGACCTGCTCATGCTAACCCAGGTAAAGGAGGGATTGTTGAAAAAATGTGAAGATCACAGGAAATCAAAATGCATCCAGGCCTCATGGGAAAGGAAGCCTGAGGCAGATAAACTGCTGCCAAAGTGGTCTCTGGTCCCTCTGCGTCCTCTGTTTCCATTGGCTTCCTCTACTCTCACTCAGCACTACAATGTTGCCCATCCTAGTTTGACAGGACCTTTTGAGCCTTGTATTCAGCCCCACTTGGCCTCTTTCTCTTTTAGAGATAAAGTTAGCAATCTAATTGGTTGTTAACTAGTTGACGGACAGGCTGGTCTTGGGTCAGCCGTTGCTGAGGGGAGTCAGTGTGTAAAAGAATGCACCACGTGGCCTATCAGGCTGCCCCTTGCAGGAATTTTGATAGGGGCAGGTAAGTTAACTGGCTAATATAGGGAGCAACTTTTAATTGGCCCTTAAAAAAGATCCTGGGTTTCAACTGGGGTTAAAGGATAGAGAACATTTCTGACCTAGAGCATGAGCAAAGACAAGAAATAAGGAAAGTTCAAATATATATGGGGAATGACTAGACCCCTAGAATGATTGGAGTAAGAGATCCATGGGACTGGTGGAGTTTAGAGTGAATTATTAAGTTCTAAGGCTAGAGCTAGGGAGTTTAGAGTCTGTAGATAATGGGAAGAGCTTGAAGATGCTTACCAGGGAGATATTATACAAAAGATAAAAACCACAATGCATACACAGGCAATGTGTGGAGTGTTCAGCATGGTTTCTTCATGGATAACTTTTCATCTAGCATCTTAATGGTGACAAAAATTCTCTGATGAAGGAACTGGTCACTTAAGAGGAAACATGTATGGTAACAAGAAGGATATATCAAGACTTGGAATCAGGCAGATATTCAAATCTCAACTCTTCCATTTTCTAGCTATATATCTTGGACAGGTTACTCAGACTCTCTAAGCCTCAGTTTTCTCACCTGTAAAATGTGATTTGTCTTTGGCCAGTTATACACTGGCATGTCATGATGACTGGAGGGGGTATGGATGAGTTAAGTGTCCATTAAATTGGCCAGGTGCTGTCTCTCATACCTCTAATCCCAGCACTTAGGGAGGCTGAGATGGGCAGATCACCTGAGGTCAGGAGTTGAAGACCAGCCTGGCAAACGTGGTGAAACCCTGTCTCTACTAGAAATACAAAAATTAGCTGGGTGCGGTAGCACACACCTGTAATCCCGGCTACTCGGGAGACTGAGGCAGGAGAATCACTTGAACCTGGGAGGCAGAAGTTGCAGTGAGCCGAGATCGTACCACTGTTCTCCAGCCTGGGCAACAGAGTAAAACTCCATCTCAAAAAAAAAAAAAAAAAAAAGTGTCCATTAAATTAGTTGGTCAGGGCCAGAGTCGTAATTGTTGTAGAGTATAATATTTTGAATGTCATCCCACTTCTTAGGTTTGTAGTGAGGATTAATTAACATAATGCTAATAAAATGCATACCTAAGTGCCTGGCACATGGCACATAGTCATTCCACATGTTTTCTTTTCTTAACCATTTTTTCTTGAAAATTTCAAATCTCTAATACAAAGAGTTTGACTCAAGGAGCCCTTGAACTGTTTAGTCATACAGTGACTTTCTAAGGCACCTCAGCAGCTCCAGGCTGGCCTTGGGTCAGCCTTCCCAGCAGAGAGGGAAGGAAGCTCCTCACTGTGCTTTTAGGGAGATAAGTCTTTTCAGTAATGGCTCTTGCTCAAAATGGTGCATGTTAATACTGTAGATGCCCAGTCATCATTCCTGGGTTCTCTGTTGCCTCAATCAGGTACTGCCTTCTAGAACCTAGATGTGTTACCTCATTTGGATTCCTTAGTTTTACAGTTGACAGAGGGCAAACTCATGGTTAGGTTTTATATAGGCTCACATCATTACAATAATAGCTGTCAAAAAAAAAAATCAGGAACATCCAGTGTCTCCTTTGTAAAGTACTTGGTATTAATTCCAGCCAAGAAAGAGAAAATGGAATCATCTGTGATAGGCCCAGGCTGCAAATGAAACAAGAATGTGGTCCTGCTAGAGCTATTCAACTTTACAGATTGAAAGGAATCCAATAACTTTGGATTTCCAAGCATGAGGATCTTTCTAGAATATTAAAAAAAAATCCACCAGTTTTTGAATCCATGGTATTGTAACCGTCACAGTTTTGGGTGAGAAATGACCCACAGAGAACACCTGAAGCCAGTTTTAATGGAGGAATGTTTATTATGAATAGTATTACTTAGAAAGTATTGTGGTATCCATTTTTTCCCATTGCTACAGCTTAAAGAAGAATGCTGCCCGTGATGAATGTCAACTTGATTGAAGTACGCAAAGTATTGTTCCTGGGTGTGTCTGTGAGGGTGTTGCCAAAGGAGATTAACATTTGAGTCAGTGGACTGGTAGAGGCAGACCCATCCTCAGTCTGGGTGGGCATCATCTAATCAGCTGCCAGCATGGCTAGAATAAAGCAGGCAGGAAAAGATGGAAGAACAGACTGCTAAGTTTCCGGCCTTTATCTTTCTCCTGTGCTGGATGCTTCCTGCTCTTGAGCATCAGACTCTAGGTTTTTCAGCTTTTGGACTCTTAGACTTACATCAGTAGTTTGCCAGGGGCTCTTGGGCCTTTGGCCACAGACTGAAGGCTGCACTGGCTTCCTTGCTTCTCATCCTGAAGATAGCCCATCATGGAATTTTACTTGGTGATTGCGTGAGTCAATTCTCCTGAATGAACTCCATCTCATATATCCATATATCCTATTAGTTCTGTCCCTCTACAGAACCCTGTTTAGTACACTTCCCTTGTGTGTGGCAGGAGCAATATAAAAAATTTGAAAAATACTGCAAAAATATAAGCTGCCTTTCTTACCACCTGTGACTCTTCCTACTGCTCTCAGGACAGAGATCAATGGTGTGAGAGAACTAAGTTTGAACTTAGTCAGAGAGATGCAGACCTGCAGACTCCTGGTGTCCCCTGGAGACCAGCATCTTCCCTCTTTTTCATCTTTGTTTCATCTACATTTTTCTAAGTAAGAATGCTTTTTATACTCCTTATCTCAGTTTTCCAAAGATCTGTAGCATGACTTTGTTATTCTCAGGCATTGACTTGACTGTCCCAGCACAGATGAGAAAATGTAAGTTAAGGGACATGCAAAGCTCTAAAGAGGATCCAGACTGGACCACACTGTTCCTTTATTATTCCAGTTAAAGGTTGTCAGTTCCATAGTGAGGCAGAGCTGGAGAGTCATTTATTTCTTGTTGTAGCTCATTGCATACAAATGTGTAAAGTAAAAGGAATCAAATTCTCACTACTGAATGTAGTTTAGCCATTCTCAGCAAGTCCTCTGTCATCTTCATAGTCTCTGAAGTTGATAATCCCTTCAAGGATTGTTACTTGTGATTCTTGAGTAATTACTTAACTAAGTAATTCAATGTTTTGATGTCAAGAGTGAGAAAACCAGGCAAGACTGTTTGACAGATGAATTTGTGGGGTATATTTCAACAGTACATCAAAATGATCAAAACATCCACCATATCTTGTTTCTGACTCTTCACCTCAGTGTTGGGATTGGGTAGAGTCAAGTGCAAGTTCAAGAAACATGGAAGCACTAATTCCTAATATTCAAGAACAGCGTAATCTGTCATGCAGAACTACAGCGAAATGGATTACAAAGCTCTTGCTTTTGAGAAGTTTCACAATTACCTCTAAAGGTGCCTCTAAAATTGGTGCTGTCTCTTTTAGCTTCTTTTCTAGAAAGAAACTTTTTAACTGTGGCCCTCTAAAACAGTTTGGAATCTTGTCCAATCTCCCTTACTATAATCTTGTCTATAAATCTGGAAAAGCATCATCAGATGTCCTCTGTCTTTGCCTTAGCTCTTTCTTCCTACAGATCCAGATCTCTTGTCCCACCTCCACTGGAAATGTTAGTATTCAAAAGCTTCCTGTTTTACCTGCTAAAGCTGATTGAACTCTGTGACTGATTCTGCTATTGATTAACTGTGTGAAGTCCCACATAGTAAACTATTTCTTTTGTTTGTTTGTTTTGAGACAAGGCCTCACCCACGCTGGAGCGCAGTGGTACCATCATGGCTCACTGCAACCTTGACCTCCTGGGCTCAAGTGATCCTCCCCTCTTCAGCCTTCCAAGTAGCCGGGGCTATAGGTGTGCACCACCATACTTGAATAATCTTTTTTTAAAAAATTTTTAGTAGAGACGAGGTCTCACTATGTTGCCCAGAGTGGTCTCAAATCCTTGAGCTCAAGCAATCCTCCCATCTCGCAAATCTTCAAATAGATGTGGAGAAGGTAGAACGCCATCCTGAGGAATTTAAGTCAGTCAACATGATTTGCCATTTATAAAGAATCCCTTTTCTGTTAACGATAGTTATTCTGGAAAAACAATCATTTTATATATATATATATATATTTTATATATATATATATATATATATATATATAAATAATGTATAATATATATGGTAATACATATTATATAATTAAATATATAAAATATTTGTAATATATTTATGTATTTATTTATAAGCCACACTCCTCCCAATATATTCAGGAATTATTTCTGTGGAGACAGAAATGTTAGCTCTTGATAATTAATTTTGTTTTTTATAGCATGGTAAGGAAGATTGTAATATGTCGTGAATTTGTTGGCAAAATATGCCAAAGACATTGGTTTTTCCATAAAAAAGTGAGAATAAAGTCTTAATATTCTATTGATTATTGGTTGTTGCATAGTTTTTCCAATGGGAGAATTTTTTGATTATGGTATCCTGTGTTTTGAAACAAGCAGCATTTTGAATTATGTAATTCTGGGCCTCTCCGTAACAACTGAGTGTTATTTACCTCTCACAGATTACAAACATTATGCTATCTGGAAAGGGTCTATAATCACCCCATCAGCACTATCACGTGATATTGTAGCATTCCTAGAAGGGTTTCGGCGGTCATTGGTGGGGACTGCAGGGAAGGACAACTCTGTCCTTTCTGGAGCATCATTGACAGAGAGTGGAGGTCCAGGTATATAAGATCAGTAGAAGGGGCAGCAGCCATGGGAATCACCTTAAGGGACATAAAGGGACGGGCTCTTTCCCTACATTAAGGTATTGCATAAATGTCTGGATTCTGTAATGCCTAAAGGACAGGCTCCTAAAATATGACACCACAACATGACAGGGGGAGCTGGTGCCAGAATTAAAGATTAGCAAATTATTGAGATACTTATTCCCAAGTATTACTGAACAAATTTGTACTTCCTATACAAATTAAAATTTCTTTTTTAGAGATGTTAACCTCTCATTAGGCTAAATATCACTGGGCATTCTCTTCCTTTTAGTTGTAAGTTTGTGCTGAGGAGTTCTTTATAAAAGATTATTTTGTTGTCTGTTTTTATAATTCATACACACTTCCATTATTTCTTATTGTAGTTTTCCATCTTGGTTAGTTCTCTTTGGACTTCCCTTTTAAAGTCAGCTTTAACAGCCCAAATTTTTGTGTTAATCTTTGTCTATTGTTCAATAACTGGGGTCATTAATTCACTAATAGCATTGGAGAGGTGCTAAAGTTTTTCGAAACTGTAGATTGACCTAATTAATGTCTTTTCTGAATTGTGCTAATTCCCCCATTAACCACTCTGGGGCCTCTTAAAACTCCCCAGTCTCTGTCTGACAGACATCTATTCATAAGTGTTACATGCTTTGAACAGGTTGTGATTGCCTTGATTATGCGTAAAGTAGCAGTGTTTTAAAAATGTTTGCAGAGGCATTTTTTTTGTCATTTCCTTTTTGGATTAATCACTTATAACTCTTTTAATACTTTGCCAAATTTTGATTGTCTTCCACTCTGATTTCTTGTACTTCCCGAGGTCTGCCCTACCACCACCATGCAACAGCTTCTATTTGTTGGTGACTGACAGCAAAGAGGATTAAGCATAGACCTAGATCAGAACTATTTACTCTCTTAACCACACAAATTAAAGATAGTAATCATTTTACAGTGAGGAAAGTCTAAGGATTGGCCCAGATTCATTGTATAGCATTTATGGTTCATTATTTAGAACCATGTATAGTAAACTGAATATAACAATGAATTGTGCTGTCATCTCCATTCTGTATCTCCACATAGCTATAGTCACATTGGGGTCCTGGGGTGGGGGTATTGACCTGACCATGAGATTATCATTTGAGTGTGTAGAATGTAAGCATCATATAAGCAGCTGTTCTGGAAGAATGATGACTTAAAGCTTATTTCTGTCTGGGTGGCTTCCAAGCTTCACAAGTACATAGATAAAAATGCAAGCCGCCGTTTCTTATTTTATAATGTTGAGCATACTCACAAAATGTGAATTAGTTTGTATACATGGCATGTTTCCCCCTACACGGGATAGTCAATTCTTCACTGACAGCTAAGGACTAAAATTAAAAAGTAAAAGAAAACATAAAAATTTGGTTTAACAAAAGTCAGATGTCCATTTGGTGATCTATTTGATAAATCTTCTAAATTGGGTGCTGTTCCTTGCCATCTTTGTTTTTCAGACCACCATTAACCCAGAGTTTCTGCTTTGACATCTGATGCCTTTCCTAACCCTGAAGAGTGATCCTTGCAGAGCTAGCCAATTCCTAGAACTAGTAAATGACTAGCTTGTAAGCATGCCATTTGTATGCAAAACAACCAATCCAGGGCCCAAATATCCAACCACTTCCTATTCTGAGCTCTTACATTCCAGGCCACTTTCCCCTTCCTACGCTCATCCCACGACCAGGCACCTACACCCCAGACCCTGCTGAAATTCTTCAAAGTTGCCAATCCTAAACCTGCTTACCTTGCCTTACACATTCCTTCCTGTAGATGCCACAGTAAAGGCTCTTGCCTGTATTTTTGTCTTGCTGCTGCCTCCTGATCCCCTCTGGTGCTTCCCCTTGTGGCCCCTGTGTGTCTTGTGTTGTTGACAAACATGGAAGAAGCAAACAAAATGGTCCAAAGAGTACATTGTGTTCAATTTCAGTTGACAGTACAGTAGTCTCCCTTGCTTGTGACTGCTTATGCATTATAAGCCAAAATTGGGACTTGTTAATATAACAGCTGTCTTTACAATGGCTGTTGTCTCTTGATCTGTTTGCCTCACCATATTTGAATAATAATAAAGCCTACATTTTAAGATAAGCATCTATTACCTTTAAAAACAAGATATAAGTGATTTATCATGTTAATTTTCATTGTCCAACTTCTTCCCATTCTGTCCTATATCTGCTAGAATAAGTGCCTGGAGGGCAGGCATGTTTTCTCTTTTGTTTACTGGGAAATTCTAAGGGCCTCGTATGGTGCCTGGCACATAGTATGTGCTCAGTAAATTTGTGTTGAATTGCTCACATACTTGGTTTACTTTGCTATCTCTTTTCCAAAGCCATTCTGTAGAGACTGGCTGAGTAATGTCACTGTGGAGCCAGAATCGGAGCAAAAAAATAAAAAATGTGTATCTTGTGTTATTGACACACGTGGAAGAAGCAAACAGAATGGTCTGAAGGGTGTTTTCTGTTTAATTTTAGTTGACAGTACAGTAGTCATCCTCGCCTCTGATTGCTTATCTATTATAAGCCCAAATTCTGGCTCTGGTAACAGGCTAGGTAGGAATTGTTAACAGGACATGTCACTTCTGTCTCTTGGTTTGTTCATTTGTAAATTGAGGGGATAGACTACATCAGCAAACATTTACTGTGCTAAATAACTTTCCTGAATATTTTCATTCAGTAATCCAAAGCTCATAAGTACTATTGTCTTCATTTAAAAAATGAAGAAACTAAGGCTCAGATAAATTACATAAATTGCCCAAAGTCACATAGTTTGCAAGTGAGAAATTAAGATTTCAACCCTTGAAATCTTGTATATACCCCCAAAGCCATGTTCTCTTTCTCTCTTATTTTTTTTAAAGAATAATATATTTATAAAAGTACAGAGATTATAAATGCATCTACAGTAAACTATCACAAAGTGATTCCATGTGTGAAAACACCATTTTTATCAAGAAATTTAAAAATCCCAGAAGCACTGTCTCTTGAATCACTATCCCTTCCATCTTCTCCAAAGGTAACCACTGTCTTAAATTCTGAAATCACAGTTTAGTTTTGCCCATTTTTGAAATTCATAAAATGTATTCCTACAGTTATATTCTTTTCTGTCTGGCTCTTTTGCTTTTTTTGTTTGGTTGGTTGTGAAACTCACTAGTTTTGTTGCATGTAAATGTAGTTTGTCATTTGATTTCCCATTGTATGACTATATTACAGTATGTTTATGCATTCTTCTATTGTTGAATGTCTGAGATGTTTCTAGTTTGGGGCTATTATGATTAATGCTGTGAGCATTCTTTTGTACATAATTTTGGTGCACATGTGCATGTTCATTTGGGCATATACCTAGGAATACAATCGCTGGGTCCAACGGTATCTTCAACTTTTGTACTCCTACCAGCTGTGTATGAAAGTGCCAGTTGCTGGCTGGGCATGGTGGATCACGCCTGTAATCCCAGCACTTTAGAAGGCTAAGGCAGGCGGATCACAAGGTCAAGAGATCAAGACCATCCTAGACAACATGGTGAAACCCCATCTCTACTAAAAATACCCAAATTAGCTGGGCGTGGTTGTGCACACCTGTAGTCCCTACTCGGGAAGCAGAGGCAGGAGAATTGCTTGAACGCAGGAGGTAGAGGGTGCAGTGAGCCAAAATTGTACCGCTGCACTCCAGCCTGGTGACAGACGAGAATCCGTCTTAAAAAAAAAAAAAAAAAAAGTCCCACTTGTTTCACATGTTTATTCTAGTTGGTATTGTCAACCTTTTTCCCTTTGTGTCTTCTATTGGATAGTGGTATTTAGTTAGATTTGAATTTGGGTTTTCCTGATGACTAATGAGATTGAGTACTTTTTCTTATATTCATTAGCCATTGGAGATTCTCTTTTTAAAAGTGTGTCTTCAAGTTTCTTCCCCATTTTTCTACTGAGTTGGCTGTATTTTTCCTACTGACTTGTAGACGTCTTTGTAAATCCTAGATAGAGTTGGTTGTATGTATTATAAATATATTTTCCCGCTGCAGCACTGTAACCCTGTCACTTGGCTAGTGTTATCAATACTGAAACTAATTTTAGTACCCCAATGTTGGGCAGACATAAGGTGACTTCGTATTTACCATTTTGTGTTTTTTGGTGTATAATTGCTAGGTATATCAAACTTCCCAGAGTAGTTCTAGGTTGATTTCCTCAAGGTTATTTTTTTTGTGTGTGTAGGGGCAGTGGGGAGGTGTAAATCTTTCTTAATATGCATATGGGCTTTACAGTGACGAAAAAACACTCCTTGGGATTCAAGTTTTGCTTAAAGTAGTGAAAGAAATGCATGTGAATTCAGTGAATTTGAAATAGAAAATCCTTAGCTACCAATACCAATGCTGTTGCTGACCCTCATTTCACTTCTGATCTTCATCCTCATCCTGATGCTCCCTCTGTGTCTACCTCAGATCCTCACCCATGATAAATTGTATTTAAGGATAAATTGGAGATAGGGATTACAGTATCAAGGATGAGCTGAGTGCTTTAATGAATGAGGGTTTTAAATATATTACATGTTACTTTTAAAAATTAAGAGAGTAATTTCTTTAGGTGTAATGTCAAATGATTTGTTTCTATGTTTCAAAATGGTAGCAAGAACTCCACAGCGTAGATAAGCTGCGGAGATGGAAAGCTGTGCACTCTAAAACTGTGCTGCTAGACCTAGAGGCTCTGTGACGTCACTCCACAGCGACATCATGCCATCGGGCTTATTGAAGGCAGTCTGCTTGCACTTGCAGCTTTTGAAATTTTGGCCTATTCATACAGATATCCCTTATTTTACAGTGGTATAAATTGGTATTTGCTATACCGGAATATGTGTTAATTAAAGCAAAGCCTCTTCCTGCCTATGCTGTGTAGAGGTGGCTGACATGAAGAAAGAGGTACACAGCTATCTTGGTCAGTCAAGAATAGACCTGGGAGGCTGAGGAGGGAGGATCATTTGAGCCTGGGAGGTAAAGTGAGTTGAAACTCAGCCAATCCAACCTGGCGACGGATCCAGACCCTGTCACTCACTCTCACACACACACACACACACACACACACACACACAACCTGTCAATGCACCTAATGTCTCTAATTTATTATCTCCATGCAGAAGCTGGTTGAGAAACCAAAATCGCAGAAAGTTTTAAAGCTCAAATTACTTAATTACTTTAGATAATCTGGTTCAGGGATTTGAAACCTAGGATTCTTCAACAGACTTCTGTTGATTTACTCCTGAAATTGATTGCCACAGGTCCTGTGTATATGTGTACATGTATCTTTCTGAGGAGAGGGTCCACAGCCTTCAGAAGATTCTCAACATCTGCGGTGAACTGATTAAGTTTAACACCTCCTGTTGGGCAGATAAGGAAACTGACTGACTTAAGGTGCCACATCTAACAACTGGTAGAATCAGAACCAGATGCCACTCTTCCTGACTCCTGGACAAACACTTCAGCCAGAACTAAAGATTATAAGGTTAAAAGCGGGAAAGTGGACAGGGAGCTATCTCACAGTCCCTATTAATGGAATTAGACTTTTTTCTATCCAAACTCACTTTCAATTATAAGATTCAGTGAAAATATGGGATTCAATACACAAAACATTGCTTTATTTCCAAGGCATCCATTTATTTTGTAACTTGGGGGCAGTCTATAATTAGAGTTAACAGTAGTTCTGATTAATAAATTCTATCTGCTCTCATACTGTGCTAGAGTTCCTTCTGAGTGCTGGGACATGTTTTATTAACATGGAAGGGCTGTTGCAGCTCACCTCTTGTCACTTGAATCAGTTGCCTGCTGGCCTGGCACTCAGTTTTGTGTGGCAGAACCTTACTGAGCCTGAATGATAATGGACCTTTTAAATCCTAAACAATAAACATTCATTTTACCACTCTACCTAGCACAGAAATGCTCTCTAACCTCAAATCAGCCACAAATAAGACTTGGAAATCAATTCATTGTGCATAGGCTTCCTGCCTGGTTCCTGTTTTGCAGCAAATAATTTCAGCAAAGTATCTGCCGAGCATGTGTGTTTCCAGTATGCAAAAGTTAAGATATTATGTATAATGGGGTCTTCAATCCTTTTGTGACATTTCTGTTTTTATCCATAGAACACATTCTATTGAGCAAAGCTAATTTTTATGCATTGGTAACTAGAATTAGGCTCTGAGTGGGTTTCACGGGAGGAAACATCTCTCAAATCCCCACTTTAGTGATTCTCCCTAAGTTTTTAGGGGAATTGTCAGCATCCCAAAGTCCTCTGGTTATTTAAAAAATTACAGTTCATGGAAAATCAGTTTATTATATTTGTGCTTGTCATATTCATTAGAATATTCTCATGCATAAGGTATCAGTTGCTGGAGGATCCTGAATGAGTGCATTTGGCCCTAAAGAGGAATATCTTGTTGGGTTGCGACAGAAGATCAAATGGATATGTCTCAAATTCCCTTCTGCTGGGGTTTGAAGTTTGAGCCAGACTTTCTTCCTCATATCTTGTAGGCCAGAGTTCCTCCAGAGTTCCATTATTTCATCATGCTCTGGTGCTCCTGGGAGCTTCCAATTTCTTAAAATTCATGAGAACTGAAGGCCAGGAGGGGCAAGTCACAAATGTTTTCAGTTAGAGGACCACTCAGGGAGGCAAAGAACCCTGTCCCAACTAATGCTATTGGAATCACTCCCCCTCTCCCTCCATCGCCCCAAAAGTATCGCAATTAGTGGCAAAACTGATGCTGCTTTTGGAAATTGCAAGGAGCTGTTGTGTGTTTTTCATTAACATAAGAAAATTAGTAACTGATGCCAGAAACTGAAGCACTGGCTCTGTTAAACTACAATATAAACCTGAATGTGCAGGAGACCAACCCAAGACAACGTGAGGGTCCTCTTGGGCCACACTCAGATGGATATCTTGAAGTAGGTATGTGTGGGGCAGCCACAGAAGATCAACTAACTGTTTAATGATATTCATCTATTCTCTTTCTTTCTCTCCACACATTTGCTTTCCAGCAAGGCCTTTCCCTAGTTTTAATCATACATTCTGATTAAAAATGGGGACCTCTCCAAGTTTATTGTATGCCTTTTATTTTATGTTTCAAGCACTCATCTTGAAAAAAGAGCATGTGCCAAGGCTATTGTAAGTTACCGATTCTATTTTAAAATCACTGCAGTGTATTTGAGATAGAGGCATGATATGATGATCTCCCTTATTGCAGTCATGATTAAACATAATGAGTAGGATCAGCCTGCAAGCTTATCACTATTCTGTGTTGTAAAATTGCCCAAGAGTAAAATGCAAATACAAACAAGGAGTTTTAATGAGCCAATGTAATAAAAGATCCAGGGAACAGGAAACTGGTGGCTGTGCTTTGTTTGGCCCCTTCCCAATGGGTGGCTTGAATCACACTCGTTTACAGCAAGTCTAAGTTGGGTTGAGTCAGTTTCCAAATATAAAATTTAACATATTGCAGGTTAACTCTAAACGGTATTATTCATATATGAAGAAAATTTTCTCATTTTCATTCATATGAGAGAGATAACACTGAACTCTCCTGCAAGACATAAAAAGAAGCAAGGACAATTTCCTTAAAATACCTTTTTCTTAGGTGAGTTAGTGTAAATATTTTGGACATTTTAGTTGACTATACCTGATAGTGCTGGGTTAAGAAAAAGGTCATTAGGGACCATCAGAACTAGAATTCTCTCTCTACCACCCTATAGTCATGCTGTAATTGAGGTGTATACCAAGTCATCACAAACTAAAGTTTATGTTTTAACAATAGAAATAATATTCTAATGGTCAGATTGGAATTTATTTCAGCTGTGTCTGTGCAGCACAGCAAAGGCCCTTTGGTTTTATTCTCTTTGAATCTACATATTTCTGCCTGCATATAAATATTCTAAAAGTACCAAAGATAGACCCCCATAAATAAAGCATTTAGGTTAATTGTAGCATATGATGAGTTTTCCTTTTTGATTTTTTGCACAAGAACTGGTTGTAATTTTAGATTTTGGCAAGATGGAAGGTGGGGGTGATGTGAGTCTATTTCACCTTAAGTTATATCCCCAAGGCACTATGCTGCTGATTACGTTTCCGTGACAGGTAAGGATGGTTATTCATTTGCTGGCACGGGGATGCTTTGGGTGTTACCTGTTTGTAAGGGTTTTGCAGTGCAGTATTGGATGTCTACAATAGTGGGAAACCCTCCTATGGCCATTTCTGGTGAGCTTGTCAAAAGATGCACACATATTAGACATTCAGATTCCAGAGAGAAATTGTCAGAGAAGCCAGCCTATATAAACTGTCTTGCCTCACTGTGACATTTTAATTTTATGAAAAAGAGGATTTCTAGTGTTGCTCATGATTTTTTGTTTAACTTGGGTATACATCTTAGAACTTTTGGATTTTTACCATATCCTCTCTTTTTTCTACACTTTCTTCAGACAAAAACATTTGATTCAGTGGGGATGCATTTATCTTTGTGATCGCAGAGCCTATGTCCAGGTTGACCAAGAGCTGTTACCAAAAATAGATTCCAAAATGTGAGAGCAGTAAAGTAAGTTACCATTTTCATAGGTACCACTCATCTCACTACTACACTTGGGGAACAGATATGTAATTAAGAAGGATTTTCTTCTTGTTATGAAGCCAAGAATATAATTATCGCTTGATAATTTAAGGAGTGCCAACTCTTTAATGGCATTTAGTAAGCACTCAATTCCTTTAGAGGGCACAGACGTTGTGTCACCTGCAATTCTTTAGAAGGTCACAGGCCATTGTCAAAATCTGGGCATGTTTGAGCTCCCTGCAGTGATTTGATAACATTGTGGTCTGTCTGTGGAGGTTCCAGAGTTTGAGAGTTTTCTGGAATCCCCACTTCCTGGAAACAGGATGCTGAAGATTGAGTATGAATTGGGGTATTTGAACGGAATCAAAGAGCGGCTTTTAAAGAGATGCCCTTTAAAGCTCTGGAGAGCCCAAACCAACTGGCTTTCAAAACAGGTTGACGTGGCCTCCCTGTTCAAATTTGATAAATGATCTTCTGTTTCTGATTCTTGATTTAAAAAAAACAATGTTTTGTTTCAACCTTATGAATGTGCCAGAAAGCTAAAAAATGTTAAAGGAATATTTCACCTGCTAAAAAGGTGCATATTTTGAAGAAGAGTGTGGTTAAAGGATACACAATACACATGAAGGAAGAAAAACATCTTTGTAATACTAAAAACAACTAAGAATCTGCAAAAAACCCACCTTTATTTAATTTAGATTAGTATATATTTTCATAGGGCTTAGGTGGAGATGTAAGGGTGTTGTCAGAGAAAATGTGACACACCTGTAAGAGTGACAGCCGTTACTTTTAGCTTCTTTCACCTTTTCTCTCAGTTGTTCCCTCAAAATGCACTACTGAAAGTTGTAAGGCTCACATACACACAGATAGCACATATAGAGTCACACATGTCCTAAAATGTTGACAGGTGTCTGCAATACTCATCATTGGAGATAGCTTACTGCTGAAGTTAAAGTACAATATTGAGACTGATAAAGATAGAAAGAGATGGGGGAGATTGAGCTAGTTCATGTAACAGCTGCAACCATTCCCAAATGTTTTTCTGCATAATCATGCAAGAAATTCATCATGCATTTCCTATTAAATATTCATGCAACTTGCTCCATAGGAGGGCTGTGGTATTTATTAATTCCCTGGTGTTGGTAGGTTTTGGTACATCTACTGCCAGCAATAAATGTGTCATGCCTAACAAATTCAATTCTTGGCAGAAAATATTAGAATATAATACTTGTTTACAGGATATTGCAAGCTTTAATTATGCCTAAATGATTTTCAAGACTACCTTGGAATAAGCAATTGATTCATTTTGTTTTTAGATGAAAGGAAGGGTCTGAGAGGTGGAGATTGAATGGGTATATAGAAACATTTCACTTTAAGTACCCTGTCTTTACGAGAGGTGATCCACCTCTACCACATATTAGTAATTACCGAAAAAAGAAGTTGAGTCTAATGATCATCAGCAAGTGAAGTCATCTACTCTTCATGCAGTTAAAAGTTCTTTACCCTAAGACTTTATTAGCTTAAAGGATGAAAAGAAGCTAATTATCAAAAATTGTCCTCTGAATTAGTCAGCACCTAACATTACCAATCCCAAAGCTGTTGTTTACCAACACAGATTGACAAAAATCCAAATGAGGCTTGTCTTAGTCCATTTGGGCTGCTCTAACACAATATCATAAGCTTGGTAGCTTAGAAACAACAGAAATTTGTTTTTTGCAGTTCTAGAGGCTGGGAAGTCTGGTGAGGGCCTACTTTCTGGATGATAGATGATGTCTTCTTGTTGCGTCTTCACAAGGTAGAAAGGGTTAGCTCATTCTCTGGGTATCATTTTTATAAGGGCACTAATCCCAATCACAAGATCCCTGTCCTCATGTCCTAATCACTTCCCAAAGTCCTCACCTCTCACTACCATCACTTTGGGGCTTGGGATTTCAATGCATAAGTTTTGAAGGGACAGAAACATTCAGAACATAGTGAGGCTGACAGCCTGCACTCCATATTAAAGAATATGGACAGACATGGGGTAAGGTGGCTTTTTCTAAGTAAAACATTTAAACAATGACCTTATTGTGAGTCACACCACACTTGAAACCACAGGAAATAAGATGGAAGTCGAGGACACAGGCCCTCTCTTAAAGTGCTTACAATCTAACTGGGGGAGAAAGACTACTAGCTATTCATCCAATGAATAGCTAGAGAAACAAACATTTGTTACCATAGGACTGACTGTATTCATAACATGTGTCACATTTACCTTTCCAAAACTCTTAAATATTTTTCATGACAGTTCTGTCAAGTAAAAAGAGAAGATAACGTCCTCACTTTTTAAGTAGAAAAATTTGAATGGCTGGTTTATATATTTCAGCAGGTAAATGAAGAGTCTTGGTTACAACCAGCTGTTCTGCCTCTTAGATACACTGAGGCAAAACATGACCCAGGAAACCTCCAAAGGATGTTATCTTCCAGTAGCTCTTCTTTTGTTCCTTAACAAGGGCTACCTAGAACTCATTTTAAAAAATAATTTGGTTTTTGCTTCTGGTTATGTTGAAGTAGTAACAACAAACCACTATCTAGCCCAAAACAACTAGAAAAGCTAGATGAAACAAAGCAATTTCATGACATTGGAGAGCTACTGAAACAACCAAGGCTCAGGGGAGGAGGAATATTCAAGAAAGGGAGCAACCTCAGAGATTGCAGCCAATGGTCTGCATCAGTTTATTTTTTTCCTGGGAAATGGGGCAGAGGCTGAAAATCTGAAATGTGCCTCCAAGAGGGAAGGCTGCTATTTAGGGGACAGGAAAACCAGTAGAGAATTTTGCAGTGGTGAGAAGGTAAGGTGGGGTGGCTAAGAAAGCGTGGGGCAGAACACTGAGATGGACACTTAGTCAATACATAGAGCTCAATGTATTTCCTAAAAATGTAAAGCTCTGGCCCAGAAGGCCAAGAAGCTAAGCAGAAAGCCTAAAAAAACAGAGAAAAGATTTCAGCAGTCCTCCACACTGAAACACAAGGATAAGAGTTCAGGACGTATCTAGGAGTGAAGTAAACCAGAGGCAGACTTAGTCATACCAAAATTGCAGTCAGCCTTGAGTCATTTCACTCCTTGATCAAATTAGGTTGATAAGTTCCTACCCTGTCTAGCATAAAAAAGACAAACTTAATATTATATGGTGCCTGTGTGTGTGTGTGTGTGTGTGTGTGTGTGTGTGTGTACATGTACACTCACATATATAGTCTAGTGTTCTGTAAAAAAAAATTTCTGGATATGCCAAGAGATAGAATCATATGACTAACAATAAGAAATAGAGAATGTGAATATGTGTACGGTTGATTCAGATATTGGCATTAACACACAGGATCTTAACTATGATTCGGATGCTAAAGAAAATAGAGAAAAGGTAAGGAGAAAATAGAAATCAAGATGGAAAATTTTACCAAAGAGTTAGAATTTATTAAAAAATTAGGAATTTTAGAAATAAAAAATAAGAATGCAATAGATGAGTTTCACAGCCGAATAGATTGAGCAGAAGACATGATTAGTGCACTGGAAGACAGGTTAATAGAAAAATAAATTGTAGCACAGAGAAAAAACAAATTGGCCAGGTGTGGTGACTTACACCTGTAATCTCAGCACTTTGGGAGGTTGAGGTGGGTGAATTGCTTGAGCCCTGAAGTTTGAGACAAGTTTGGGTAATATAGGGAGACCTTGCCTCTATAAAAATTACAAAAATTAGCCTGGCATGGTAGTGTATGTGCCTGTAGTCCCAGTTACTTAGGAGGCTGAGGTGGGAGGATCACCTGATCCTGTGGAGGTTGAGGCTGCAGTGAGCTGCAATGGTGCCACTGCATCCCAGCCTGGGCAGCAGAGTGAGACCCTGTCTCAAAAACGTGTGTGTGTGTGTGTAACATTGGAGATACATGGAAAACATTTAACATTTTGTATCATATGTCGATTGAATACATAAAAAAGGTGAGTGCATAAGCAACGTTAGAAGATAATTAGTATAAATTTTTTCTTAAACTGATGAACCAAAAGGTTTAGGAAGTTGCTCAAACACAAACAGGATAAATAAAAGAAAAATAACCAAGTCATACCACATTAAAAACTGTTGAAAACCAAAGACAATGAGAGTAATTTTAAAGCACCAAAAATAAGTTCATTGTCTTCAAAGGAACAACAAAAAGAATTAGAACCTGACTTTTCACAGAAATGATGAAAGCCAGGAGACAACAGAATGGCATCTCCAAAGTGATGGAAAAAGTATCTGCTGTGAAAGGAAAATCTTGGGACCCCAAACTCACTATGTAAAGGGGAAAAGCTAAGCTTGGGAAATGAATCATGCAAACAAAACAATAATAACAACAAAAAACACCAAAAAACTGCCTCCTGGCCGGGCGCAGTAGCTTACGCCTGTAATACTAGCACTTTGGGAGGCCGAGGTGGGTGGATCACCTTAGGTCAGGAGTTCAAGACTAGCCTGGCCATCATGGTGAAACCTCATCTTTAAAAAAATAAAATGAAATAAATAAATAAATAAATAAAACTGCCACCTTTTGTTCCCAGCCACCTTTTGTTCCCAGAGAGCTGTAATTTCACATGCTTGCTTTACCTTACATAAAGTGTAGAGTTACTGAGCATGAGAAAATGCATACTTGCTTGAATTTCCACCCCCCCTTTTCACATGTGAAATATAGATTCAGTTAGCAGCAATCAAAGCCTCACAAGAATGTAACCGCTTGCCTCTTTGCCTACCCTCCCTTCTTTTCTTCTTTCCTCTCTCTCTTCTTGCCCACTCTTTCCCCTTTAACTACTGAAGTCCTCAAAACCCTCTTGGGAAAAAATCACAGATTATAGATCCTACTGTAATTTGCGTTTCTTTTTCCCAGGTACATTCTCAACCTTGGCAAAATAAACCTCTAAATTGATTGAGATATGTCTCACTTTTTGGTTTATACTGCCAACATAGAATTCTATGCTCAACAAAAATATTCTCCAAAAACAAGTTGAAATAAAGATATATTTAGAGAAACACAAACTAAGACAATTTTTTGCTAGAAGACCTTCACTTAAAAAAAAACTAAAGGAAGTATTTTAATCCAAAGAAAAATCACTGCAAGTGGAAAAACAGAAACTCAAGAAGGAATAAAGAACATCAGAAGAGGTAAATATGCAAATAAATATAAACAAGTCTTGATTGTAAAAACCATTAACATTAATATCTATTGGGATTATTATATAGAGAGGAATAAAAATAATCATGCAAATGGTAGGAGGGGCAAAGTGGAGTTAGATTGTCCTAAAATCTAGTGTTCTCAGAGAAGTGGTGAAAGAAATAATTTGATCCCATTATAGTAAGTCGTCAAGGAGGCATGCTGTAATCTCTAGGATAACCCTGAAAAAATATTAGAAGAAAGTATAAATACAGGGTAATATGGAAAAAGATGAAATAACAACAAACAGATTCAATTAACAGAGAAAACAAAATGAAGAAAAAAAGTATAAAACAGGTGAGCAATATAGAAAACAAGCAGAAACATGATAACTATAAAGCCCAATTTATCATAATTATATTTTAAAAAATGGATTAAGAATTACCATTGAGCATTTAAGAATTTCTGACTTGATTAAAAAACAAAACTGAATAATGTTCTAATTAAAAATGGTATGCCTAAAATGTAAGAACACAAAGTTTAAAATAAAAAGAATGATAAAAGATATACCACGTAAATACTAACCAAAGGAAAGGTATGTGTTTCAGACACTTACCTTGAAGTAAGAAGTGCTAAAAGAGAGGGAAAGATGCTTGTTGACAATAAAGGAGTAGGTACACCAGGAAGATATTATCATTCTAAATATATAGCCACCCAATAATATAGTTTCAAAGTGTATAAAGCAAAAGTTAATGGGAGTAAAAGAGGAAACAAATCCACAATCATACTTGGGAACTTTACTCACCCTTCTTAATAGGTGATGGGTTAGACAAAAGAATCAGTAAGTTTACAGAAAATCTGAAAAATAAAATTAACCTACTCTAGTTAATTTTTATGTATAAAATGATGTACCTAGCAATGTCAGAATACTACTTTTTGCAAGTACTAATGGAACATTTGCCAAAATATTCCATATGCTAGGTCATAAAGCAAGTCTAAATGGATTTAAAAAATTCAGTCATTCAGAATATGTTCCCTGACCATGGTGGAATTGCACTAAAAATCAATTAACTAGAAAATTTTTAACTTTTTGAAAATTAAACAATATACTTTTGAGTCACATACAGAAATTAGAAAATACTCTATACTGAATGATGAATTAGATACAGTTTGTTAAAACTTATATGATGCAACTAAAGTAGTTAAAGGCATATAGTAGGAAATAAGACAGAGAAGGAATAAGCTAAGCTTTCATTTCAAGAAACTAGAAAAAAACAGCAATCACAAATAAAACAAGAAAAATTACAAAGATAAAACAGGTAATTGATGAAATACAAAACAAAGTTACAATAGAAAAAAATTTCAATAAGGCTAAAATTTGAAAAGATGAATAAAATTGATAAAACTCTAGTAAGACCATTTATGAAAAAGGAAAAATACAAACAAACATCAAGAATGAAAAGTGGGCATTGCTACAGATCATGTAGTTATTAAAGAAATAAAACTGGGGTATTACAGACAACTTTATGCCAATGAATTTGGCAACTTGGAAGAAATTGACAAATTTCTTAAAAAAAAAAAAAAAAAAAAACCCCGTAATTCATTTTGTTATTATGAATCTTTTTATTTTATCAAAGAAATCAGATCCATTATTAAAAATCTTTTTACAAAGAAAACCCTAGGTTCATATCATTTCACTGATGAATTATTCTAAACATTTAGGAAGAAGTAATAAACTCTTCCAGAGTACAAAAAAGATACTTTTCAACTTGTTTGATGGGGTTAGTGTAAACCTGCTACTAAACCTTAAGAAAAAGTTTACAAGACAATAAATTACAAGTCAATCTAATTAATTTAGAAGCAAAAATCCTAAAAAAAACCACAAATCAAATCCAGTAATATAAAAAATGGATAATTCAATAAAACAAGTAGGGTTTATTCCAAGAATGTAGGAGTTTATTTGAGAAAAATGCAGGCAGCCCAATAGAAAATGGAAATTGATTGATTGATTGAAAGGGAGTCTTGCTCTGTTGCCCAGTCTGGAGTGCAGTGGCACGGTCTTGGCTCACTGCAACCTCTACCTCTGGGTTCAAGCAATTCTTTGCTTCAGCGTCTTAAGTGGCTGGGATTGCAGGCACCCACCACAATGCCTGGCTAATTTCTGCATGTTTAGTAGAGATGGGGTTTCACCATCTTGACCAGGCTGGTCTTGAACTCCTGACCTTGTGATCCACCAGCCTCAGCCTCCCAAAATGCTGGGATTACAGACATGAGCCACTGTGCCCAGCCAGAAAATGAAGATTTATATAGACACTTCATAAAGGTAGATATCTGAATTGTCATAAAGATACAGAAATGTAGCCGGGTACAGTGGCTCATGCCTGTAATCCCAGAACTTTGGGAGGCTGAGGCAGGCGGATCACCTGAGGTCAGGAGTTTGAGACCAACCTGCTCAACATGGCAAAAACCTGTCTCTACTTAAAAAAAAAAAAAAAATGAGCCAGGTGTGGCAGTGGGCACCTGTGATCCCAGCTACTTGGGAGGCTGAGGCAGGAAAATCACTTGAATCTGGGAGGCACAGGTTGCAGTAAGCTGAGATTGTGCCACTGCACGCCAGCCTGGGTGACAAGAGCGAAACTCTGTCTCAAAAAAGATACAGAAAGGTGCTTAATTTCATTGAACTTAAGGGAAATGTAAATGAGTTAAAACCATAATGATATATCCTATGCACCTAGATAAGATTTGAAGTAATTTGTGGTGTGAGTGTAAATTGGTGTAAACATCTTGGAAAACTATTTGGCAATGTCTACTAAAGATAATCCAGCAGTTCCTGTCCTGGTTCTATATATCGGAAGTGCAATTACATGTTTACCAAAACATATACACAAGATTGTTCATAGCGCACAATTCATCATAGTACCGAACAAAAAATAAACCAAATATCCATCAAAAGTAGACTAGATAAACATATTATGGTTTATGTGTAAAATGGCATGACATATAGCAATGAAAATAAACTCCCACCACACACAACATGAATGAATCTCATAAAATGTTGAACCGAAGAAGATAGTCAAAGAAGAGTACATAGTACATGAATTCATTTACATGAATATTAGAAACAAGCAAAACTAACACATGGTATTAGATGTAATGATAGTGATTTTCTTTCAGAGTTAGTGACTAAAAGTGGACATGAGATATTTCAGGGGTGGTGGTAATTTTCTGTTTCTTAATGTAGTGCTGAATATATGAGTATCTTCTCTCTTCATGCTTGAGACTTGTGCTGTTTTGTATTGTATTTGTTATACTTTGTTACACTATAAGGAACCTGTTAGATAAATTGTTGATCGTGCTTCAGCCAAGGAATTGAAGAGCAATTCCTTCAATTGACTTATAAGACCCTTTGCCAATAAGGACAATAAGGGAAGAGGGGCAGCAAATGTTTTTTCCTTTACACAGATCTGTGCATCCACAGGCATGTGAAGAGGAGGGAGTGTGAAGCAGGTAAGAAAGAGAATTTCAGATAAATAGAAGATTGGTGTTATTGGGAAGAAAAGGTTTAAGAAAGAGGCCTCCTGGATGAGGTTAGGACTCTGCTCAAACACGTAGTAAGAATGTATCCTGTTTGCTGTTAGGTGGAAGTTGTGACAGATAGAGATGCCCCTGAGGTGTGGGAGATGGGGACATTTCTTCAAGGCAGTCATGGGAGTTGGTTGAAATCACCCACCACATGGTGGATGGGAGATGGGCAGATAATCTTCACTTAGATCTAAACATCGATTATTTGTGCATCTCCCATCTACCTTCCTATAGGGAGATTGTGTCTTTCCTAGGAGATGGAGAGCTAATTTACTTGTTCTGCTATTTTGGCTTACCAAGTACTCTTGTTTTTTAGCCCTGGCAGGAAGTGCTAATCAGATTCTAAAAGAAAACCCAAATTCCACTTTGAAGAATAACAAGCTTTTGTAGCATTTAAGCATCAGTTGAATTTTCATCATTTACTTATGTTTTTCTTTAATTAAAATTCTGATGTTTTTTGGATGTGTGTGGTTTTGGAGAGCACGTGTGTGTGTGTCTGTGTGTGTGTGTGTGCATGTTCATATAAACTACGCTAACAAGATACTAATTTTTTTGTCCTTTTATTTGATCATAAGAAGTTCTTAGTGTGTATAAAGTACAAAATCTGATTTTCCTTGATTTTTTTTGTCAATTAATTTTTTTGAGATGGAGTCTCACTTGTCACCATGCTGGAGTGCAACCTCTGCCTCCCACGTTCAAGAGATTCTCTTGCCTCATCCTCCCGAGTAGCTGCTGGGATTACGGGTGTGTGCCACCACACCCAGCTAATTTTGTATTTTAGTAGAGATGGGATTTCACCATATTGGCCAGGATGGTCTTGATCTCCTGACCTTGTGATCTGCCCACCTTGGCCTCCCAAAGTGCTGGTATTATAGGCGTGAGCCACCACCCTGTTTTTTTTGTTTTTTTTTTTTTTGTCAATTTAAATCTTGTTTCTACTTATGTAAGTCTAATGGAAGTCATCGTTAGCTTCCTATAGAAACAAAGAATGAAATGAATAAGCACATTTTCCTGTAGCAAACAAATATAAGCTTATCAGGGTCTAATACTGATGGTTATATGTTGCTAATACACACTTAAATGACCTGCATCACTGTGTTAGAAAAATCAATTAAAAATGTAACCAAAGATGAAAGGCAAAGCACTCAAGACAGTTTATGGTTTAGTCCTCAGAAAATTGCAAATGCTTGACTGCATTAAATTAGAAAAATCTCTTCCCTAATGTTAGCTGAAAAGATAATACATTGTAACAATGTATACACCATTTTACCACTCAGAGGTCTTGTGTAAGTAAAACAATAAATTGGAACTCAACAATATTCAACCTAAAATCCTTTCAGAAATGTCCTCTGCAATAACAGTAAGTTATTTTCAGGAGCATTAAGAGCTGTATCAATACTGGTTTTTTCATACATGTAGCCTCTTAAAAGGAATTAAGTGACTAATGAAATCCCCATGGATACTCATGAACTCTTTGTGACCAGAATTAGCAGGAGATCAGCCCAGGCTTCTGGGCCCCCCTACTTAGGATACCAAGTGGTGGATGCTTAGAGCTGGATAAGACCTCCAAGCAAAGTCTCTCAAAGTGCAGTCTGCTATCGCACTGGCATCACCTGGGCGATTGTTAAAATAAAAACACACACTAACAACAACAGAATTGGATTTGATTCAGAATCTGGATGTGGAGTCTGGAAATCTACATTTGTTTGTTCCTTTCGTTTTTTTCTTTTAACCAAGTTTCTCCCAGTAACACTGATGCTCACTAAAGTTTGAGACCTGCGCCCTTAGAGGCCATCTAGTCAACTCCCTCATTTTTAGATGAAGAAATTGAGGCTTGGAGTCACCAAGCCATTTAATGGCAATGCTGGCATAGTCTCAGATCTTCTTACTATTCCAAGGCCAAGATCCTTTCTACCACATCTAGTTGCTTCTGAAGTTCAGTGAATGATATAAGCATCCTAAGAACCAATGCTATGTAGTCACAGATATGACTCCAGATAATTCTGAATTTCTCTAAACCCACATTTTATTCGAATTTAAAAAATACACTTAAAGTCAAAAAAAATATGGAGGAATTAAAACTAACTCTTTCCTTCCAGCTGTTTAGAAAGTAGTAAGACTAAGAGACCAGGGAATCCTCTTTTCACTACTCATGGAAATGTGGTTGAGATGCAAATACAGTTATGTGTTGAAGAACGTTTTGGTCAATGACAAGGTGTTTATACCATCGTGGTCCCATAAGATTCTACTACTGTATATTTTTACTATACCTTTTCTATGTTTAGATACACAAAATACTTACCATTGTTTTATAGTTGCCTTCATTTTCCATACTGTAATATGCTGTAAATGTTTGTAGCCTAGGAGCAATAGGCTTAAGTGTGTAGCCTAGGTGCGTAGCAGGCTGTACCATAAGTTTGTGTAAGTACACTCTATGATGTTTGCACAGCGATAAAATTGCCTGACAACATTTCTCACAATGTATCTCTGTGGTTAAGTGATATATGACTGTAATTTCTATCTTTCAAAAACAGATAATTCCCAAGATTACAATTTATTAATCTATAGGATTAACCAGTTTTGTATATAATCCAGCAGTCTTATCCTAACCTTACTTTATTAAATTGTCTGTGAACACTTGTTCCTCAAATTCTCATTTGAACCAGGTTTATGTCTCACTAGTTTCTTCATTAATTAGTGAGCTAAATACAGTCTTTGATATCTAGTTATTCGTTGAATTAGTATTACTGTGTAATCTTTATGAAATTCTACTTTAGTAATATACTGGAATAATTATACTGGAAAGTAATATATACTACTATTTAATGTGTACATTATATTACCATTATGCAAACACAAACACCTCCTTCTCTATATATATTTATATGTATATGTATATAAAATATCAACCTCACAATAACCTAGATGCTGACTAAGTCTTATCCTCATTTTTCAGAGGCGCAAACTGAAGCCGAGGAAGGGAACGATCTTGACAAAATTATGTTTCTAATAAGAAGTAGACAGAGGATTTGAGCTCAGACTTAGCTCGATTCCAAAACTCAGGAGTCAATCCAGATTTAGTTACTTGCTGGTCCAAGCCTGAGGCAAGTTACCTAACCTCCCTGAGCTTCCGTTTCTTTATGATACCTGTGTTGCAGGGTTATTGTGAGATCAGAACAATGCATGGGAAGTAGTCAGGTTGTGTCTGCCACATTGCCAGTGTTTCATTAAAGCTGGCAATAACCACGATTACCACTGTTATATCCTTTTGGTACCTAAGCTTGCCTGTTCCACATGCCTAATGTTCCTCTCACCTCAGCTCAGGCGGCTCCCAGGTAGCTGTCAGAGCTCCAAGCGTGACACTCTGGAAGGGTTGATTCCTTGGAAGTATTGCCTCCTGCCTTAGTGCTGTGCTTCTCAAGTTTTAACCTGTGCAGGAATCACCTGAGAGTCTTGTTAAATGCATACCCTGACACTCTGTGGGTCTGGGGTGAAGCCCAAGACTCTGCATTTCAGACAAACTCTCAGGCAGTGCCTGCACCATTGTCAGGCTGTCTTTCCCTTCTCTTGCTGCTTGCCTGCTCTCCATCAACCCAGTCTCATTCACTGAAGGGTTTGTTTACTGCTATGTGAAAACAGAACCCTGGATATTAGTGATTTTCCTAGGTAACAGATTTGCTTTTTAATCATTCTTTTCTTTTCTCTTTTCCTTTCTTTTCTTTTCCTTTGCTTTCTTTTTCCTTTCTTTCTCAGAGTCTTGCTTTGTTGCCTAATCTGGAGTACAGTGGTACCATCTCATCTCACTGCAGCCTCTGCCTCCTGGGCTCAGGTGATCCTCCCACCTCAACCTCTTGAGTAGCTGGGACTACATGCACCACCATACCCAGATAATTTTTGTAATTTTAGTAGAGATGAGGTCTTGACATGTTGCCCAGGCTGGTCTCGAACACCTGAGCTCAAACAATCCTCCCACCTTGGGCTCCCAAAGTGCTGGGATTATAGGCAGGAGCCACCATGCCCGGCCTTTAAACATTGTTTTCTGCAGCTTCTAATTCCCCTGCCTCTGCTACCTCCATGCACATAAGGAAGAGTTTGTTGATCATTTGAATGAAACAGCTGTGAAGAGAAGGTAGCCTAGGAACCTTCTCCTTTTTGTGTGAGTAAGGACAGATGGGGGTGAGGTTGAGGGTGGGGAGGGAGTTTTTGGTATTGTCAAGTGACATGTCTCAAAGGCCATTTATTTGTGTGGGCTTATTTATCAAGTACATAAAATAATTCACAGTAGGTTGAAAATTTCTAAAAATGTCTAATGAATTCTCTTTTCTTATGAACCTATCTTTCATCTTAAAAGTAGGTTATGAATGCCAGCACAGTATTTCTGTAGCAAATGTTGATTAACTTTTTTTTGTGCAATTGAGCTGTTAATAGGCAGTACTGTAGCTTTGGGAAATCAAACAAATATTGACAGAGCCTAGTGAAATGGTGTGGTGATTATTATATCCTTTCTCCTACAGACCAACTGGGGCCCTCCCACGGCAACCCTCAGGCAAACTCTGCCCTTGAGGAGAGATGTAATAATTGATATAATCCTTATTTATCCAAGTTTTAAGAAAAATTCTCAGAAAAATTCATTTTGCTAATAATAAGTATATGTAAAACCCTCTCTATAATGTTATTCGCGCTATACCCATTTTTGCATATGAAGATATCGTGCCATAAAATATCTAGATAAGGTCTTGAAGACTTGTTATCTAAGAAAAAAATCATGCAGAAATTTCCCGTTTTGTTGATCATTGCTTAGAAAAATACTTTGCATTTGTTCTCATTAACATTATCATCTGGAAGAGAGAGATGCCCTTTCATTTATTACGTAAGTGTGCAAAGCTAGCCATGCATGCTGGTAAGGGATGTTATATGGAGGTACAAAGTAACACACTTTAAATGTTTATACTTAAAAAGAGCTAGTGTTAAAGCTGTTAACTTTCTGTAAGTGACACTGTTGATCGCCTACCCAATTACACCCTGCAGCTGCGCCTGTTCTGTGCCCAGCTACCACCTAGATCTTGCTGTCAGACTTTGACAGGCAAGAGTGCAAGATAAGACAATGCCCAATATTGCTTTCCTTCTGTACAGCCAGAGCTTGAGTTTGTAACCAGTCTGGTCTTAAGGGACCCGAAAGGCAGCTGGCTGGGGGCTGCTGGGAAAGGACTTCCTCCCAGATAAAGAGACACATGGAGAATGTGTCTGCCTTCTGCATTTCAGAGTGATTGTGTGAAGATATAATACACTGGAACTGAAGCAGCCATTTTGTAATCACTAGAGCAAAATGCTGAGGATAAAAACCAAATTCTGAGTAGAGGAGACCAGAAAAGGAAAAGAGCCTGGGTCCTCAGTGGCACTATAAAGCTCTTGCTTCTGTTGTGGAACTACCCTTGCTTCCAGACTGGTGGCTCTGTGAAATGATAAATGCCCTTTTTGTGCCATTCACTATCTGTTGGCCTTGCTGTTCCATGCAACCCAAAGCATTTTACCTGGTGTTCCAACCCTTGAGAAGGGGGCCCCTGGGATTCTGACTGGGCGCTTTCATGGCAGAGTAAGCTGTACTCTCTGAACTTCCCCTTCCCTTCCCAGAGGTGGCAGGGAGCACAGCTGTGGTCAGCTGCACTTGGAAATAGGCTCTATCAGATGGAAGCCGGAGGAATTTGTTCTGCCAGCCCTGATCAGGCAGCCTGACCCTGCTTCCTCTCTGTGCCAAATTCCTGTGTCATTTGTAACAAAATCTCAGGTTTGGGGCCAAAAAGCTTTTAGCTTTATGGATAGACAGATGTTTGGGCAAGTTTATTTCTCTGAATATGGCCTATAAATTGTAGTCTCTTCAGTCATATGAGTGGCATATATTTTAAAGGTGGATTATTAACAGAGCTATTTATGTCCTTTGAAAATGGTGCCATATATAAAAAGGTCTTTTCCTTAAAAGGGGAAACTGTCTTCACTATTACAAGCATTATCGGAAATTGAGCCCAGACCTTCAGACTATACTGTGATGGGAGGGATATGTATTTAGAAAAAAGGTGCTAACTATAAACTTATACAGCACTATTTCTGGAAACTTGTAGGAGACACTTGTAAAAAATAAATTAGAAGGTATATTGATCTTACCTGTCCACTTTCCTTTTGGTTTTTATAACACCAAAAGTTGCTTTTTCAATTTAGACTGATCCTCCTTCATAGAGATAACTTTTGCCTTTTATAATCATATATGATTGCAGTTACTGTTTGTGTATATGAATACTGAACATTAAAAAAAAAGTGGGAAATTTTAGAATTAGAAATTTCTTACCATTTTTTACTTAAGCCTCATTGGCTCAAAGTTTTAAATGTTGAGGTAAAAATAATAGCTAACCTCCTTGTTATATTTATTTAATCATATTTTTCAAAACCTATTTTTATGTGCCTGTGAGATTTACAAGCAAAATGCATTTTCTTCCACATGCATATGAAAAAAATAATAAATTTGGCACAGGAAAACTGTACTTGGAGGTACTCATTAAATTTAGAAAATACAACATCTAAGTCATTAAACAAGCAACAAACAAAAACAAAACCACTGAAAAAAGAAAGCAGTGTCACAGAGGACGTTGTATGACAAAAGCTACAGAGATGTCATTCATATCTGTTATGGCTGTTTGGTTCTGGGTTTACTCTTCCAAAGATCAAGTGAGAAAAGAGATTCTAGGGGATGGAAGATCAGAGGATGATCAGGCCTTGTCTGTAGTTTCAGCTCTGCCTAACTATTCTTCTCTCCACCTTTCACCTGTTACCTCTGTTGTCAATGGCACCCTGTGTTGTGTGAATTTTTGTATTGTTTTCATAATGAGAGAGAAGTAAATATTTAATGGAGTCCTTCAAATGCAAATAAAAAGCGAATAAGCAGGTTGATTTTCCCAAGGTAGGGCTTTTCAAGCCATTGAAAAGATTCCACCCCCGCCCCCCTCCACCCCCCCACCCAGGGGAGTAGCATGTTTAAAGTTGTGCTTTAGGGAGAGTTATCAAGAAATTGTGTGTAGTGTAGAGTCAAAGGAAGGGTAGGAGTCTAACTGGGGAAACCGGTTAAAGAATCATGGCAGTAGTTTAGATAAGCTTAATAGGTTTTGCTAGTATGGGTTAGAGTAGTGTTCAGGAGAATGGAAAGGAGACAGGTACAAAAACATTAAGCCTGATGTATGTTAAATATATCTTGCATTCCTCTCTACCTCACTCACATTTGATCTGCAAGCCCAGTCCTGCTTGAATATCCAGGGCAAGTTCCTGCCAGAGATGGGAGATGCTCACCCATCTAAAGACACCATCTGATGGCTATGCCCTCAGCCATTCACACTGCAAGTACTATGGGTATGAACACTTGGAGTTCTCTAGAGAGCCCAGCTGCAGCATTTTGCTATGCCCTCCATCTGAAGTTCTTTCCCGTCGTTGCTGGGGGTTACTCACAATTCCAGAACATAGTTGACCATTGTCTCTTCTATGCAGCCTCACATAAACCTCCATGTCACAGAGCTGACTATCCCTCTTTTGGGTGCATCTGAATCTTATCTGGATTTGGCACTTCTCACACAGAATTGCACTTATATTTAAACTCTTTCCACTGTAAGAACCCATAGTAGGTAGTTGGTAAATATTTCTTAAATGGTTAAATTCTGATCACCAAAGATTCTTCCTTATTCTTGGACCCTAACTTCCCTGCCTTATAACATGGGTCTTGGAACTGACCTGCCTTCTTCTCTATTCCTTTTTCTTGTGCTAATTGCTGAGTAACACATCATATCCAAAGGCTGTTGGTCTGCGCTGTCTTACTGCTCCCTTCCATGGTGTCAGCCCTGCCACTTGTCTGCAGACCAACCATGAATCATGTGACCAACCATGTGACAACTCTCAAGTTTTGCCTGCCCTAGATAACTGATGACTCAACTCCTCGTCCCTCCCTCCCAACACACTGACTACCTGGTTTATAGCTGGAGAACCCTACACCCCTTGATCTCATACCGATTCAGCAGGCTGAGCTTCTGCCACCAGCAGCCAGACCTCTTCTTGCCTTTGTTCCTCTCCCCAGCCCTGCCTCTCTAGTAGATAACTGATGGTGCCCTGCAGCATCTAAATATAGGCTTGATGGATTCCAGTGGATTTGGGAACAGCTTGGATTTTGGAGGAAGACAGGCAATTGTGGAACAGGAATCAAAAGCTAATTGAGGATAATTAGGTGATCAAGAGCATGGAGATGGCATATAGAAAAGAAAGCCCTAAGAAGAGATATTTTTAGGAAGGAAGAAAACAAAATTCAGCTTTTAAGTGTTGATGACGTGTAGTTTTGGACATACCCAGGGATTTTATTAAAATATCGAATGAGGTATAAGATGACATCAACCAATAAACACAGATGTCAGTGTTAGGTTATATAGGTACCTATCAGTTCAGGATATATGATGTGGGCTGGAGGGAGCTGGCAGAACAAGGTACTGGAAGGTCACAGGGCTCTTTAACCTGCCAGGGTCAATAAATGCCAGGTAAACTTCCCATCTGAACTCCAGTCTTCTTTTTCCTTGCCTTTCCTCTAATGATCAGACTGTGTCTATATGCCAGTGGGTAATAGTCTTAACCTTTTTCAACTCCCTCATTAACCTGTAGATAGTTTATCTTAAGATTACCTCCAGACTCCTAGTTAAATCACTCTATTATACTTATCCTTGTACCACTTTCTATCACTTTGTAAGAGCATGGCCAGGCTTCTTACCTTTAGCATGGAAAGCCCTCTTTTATCCTCACAAACAAGAGAGGGCTGACTGCTATGGATTTATGCAAATTCCTTTTTTAACCTGCCAGCCAAATAATAGGAGACAGATTAATTCTTAAGATGTTTTTTAGCTTTTGGATTTTGTGTTCCAGGGAGGATGTTTTTGATTTTTTCTTTTTGGCAGATTTGATGTAGAAATAAAGATAGAAAGTTAATTGTTAGCTCTGGGCATTCAAAGAAGATGAGGATTTTTGCCCACTCTGCTTAGAAAAGACAAACTTATTGCCTAAGGATTTAACACTAGATTAGTAGCTTCTGATTCAAATTGGAAATATAATAAATGTCAAATAACCAAATTGGTTGCATTGGGGGTCACTCATTAGAGAGAGCAGAGAATTAGCGCAGCTAATGGGAAAATCTCTAGCAGGGCAAGAAAAAATGCTGGATTCTAGTTTCACTTCTGCTAGATCATACTGGGAAGTCTGGAGTGTGAAACTTTCATTTTCCCAGATTCCTTCAGTTCCAGCATTGATCAGGGAGAAATGCAGATTTGCTTCCTCTTTTGCCCCACATGTGTGGAGGAGGTTTGAATAGCGGAAAAGCACTAGCTTTTGTGTATCCATAAGCCTCTGTCCTTTTAGCTGGTTTAAGGGGTATAAGGAACATTGATAATGGGGCTGTTTGTCATGCAAGGAAGTCTCTTGCCTATTCAGTGGAGACAGACTGCCATCTCCGAATCTCTGGGTCTTGACTCTGCCATGAGATTTGCCAAGCGGTGACATAAACACCCACTCAAACGTCTGTGAAATGTCTGCCTCTGAGTGTTCCCCTTGATTCATCTCCCACCCCATCCCCTGACACTCATTTCCTGACTGACCTTGCTCCAATCCCAGGAGCAAGCTTCCTGGCCTTGATCCTGGGCCAGCAGAATCAGCCATCTCCTCTGAATGTCCAAAATGCTCTGCTTGGCCAGCCTCCCACTCCTAGAGTGGCAGCAAGGAATTGGAGGCATATCACCTCTTAGTGATCTTCCTTAGAATGTACTTTACCTGGCATGAGACCCAGGGCTATCTGGAAGGAACGATATGTTGGCTAGATACTACATTTACGGAGATAAGTGTTTCTCAGTGTTTTGAGATATATTCTTTATGGTTAAAATTGACTTTCATGAGAAGAACCCTACCCATTCTCCACCTTTAATGATGCCTAGGTTTTTCCTTATCTTGGAATATAAATCTTTGCTTCACCTCATTGCCTTTTCAAGCTACTGCATTAACACAATCACCTTTCACTGCCAAATTCCTGAACAGCGGAAATGTATTGGTTGTGTTAATTTCTTCATCACCAGTCCTCATATTAAGCCTCTGCAATCTGGTTTTCACTCCCACCAGACAACTGAAATGATTTTTTCCTGGCTTTTATGCCAGTCCTGTGTTATTTTCTCAGTTTTTACCCCATCAAATCTCTTGGAAGTACTTGATACTGTTGATTTTATTTTTCTCTTTAAAATTTGTCCAAGGCTGTGTCTCTGTAATACTGAATTTTCACATCATCTCTTAAGCTCTTCTTTCACTCCATGGTGACACTGCTTTTCTCCTGTTGATCATCAACCCAAGGCTTTTTCCTGTTTATTTTTAATTTTTGTGGGTTCATAGTAGGTGTACATATTTATAGGTTGCATGATATGTTTTGATATAGGAATGCAATGCAAAATAATCACGCCATGGAAAATGGAGTATCCCCCTCTTTAAGCATTTAGTATTTGTGTTACAAGCAATCCAATTACGCTCTTTTAGTTATTTTCAAATGTATAATTGAGTTATTTTTGACTATTGTCATCATTCTTGTGCTATCAAAGACTAGGTCTCATTCTTTCTAACTATTTTTTGCACCCTTTAACCAACCCCACTTGCCACACACAACTCCCAACTACTCTTCCTAGCCCCTGGTAACTATCCTTCTACTGTCTATCTCCATGAGTTCAATTATTTTGATTTTTGAACATCCACAAATAAGTGAGAACATGCAAATTTTGTCTTTCTGTGCCTGACTTATTTCACTTAACATCATGACCTCCAGCTCCATCCACGTTGCTGCAAATGACAGGATCTCATTCTTTTTTATTGCTAAATAGTATGACATGTGTATGTGTACCACATTTTCTTTATCCGTTCATCTGTTGATGGACACTTAGGTTGCTTCCAAATCTTGGCTATTGTGAACAGGGCTGCAACAAAGGCGGGAGTGTAGATACCTCTTTAGTATACTGATTTCCTTTCTTTTGGGTATATACTCAACACTGGGATCACTGGATCATATGGTAGCTCTATTTTTAGTTTTTTGAAGAATCTCCAAACTGTTATTCATAGTGGTTTTACTAATTTATATTTCCACCAACATGTATGAAGTTTCCCTTTCCTCCAGCTTTTGCCGGCATCTGTTACTGTGTGTCTTTTGGATAAAAGCCATTTTAACTGGGGTGAGATACAATTTTGATTTGCATTTCTTGGACGATCAATGATGTTGAGCACCTTTTCATATGCTTGTTTCCAAGGCTTTGTTCTCGACCCTGTGCCCATTCTCAAAAAAAATTTTTTTTTTTTTTTTTTTGAGACAGAGTTTCGCTCTTGTGACCCAGGCTGGAGTGCAGTGGCACGATCTCTGCTCACCGCAACCTCTGCCTCCTGGGTTCAAGCAATTCTCCTGTCTCAGTCTCCTGAGTAGCTGGGACTACAGGCATGCACCACCATGCCTGGCTAATTTTTGTATTTTCAGTAGAGACGGGGTTTCACCATGTTGACCAGATGGCCTAGATCTCTTGACCTCGTGATCCACCTGCCTTGGCCTCCCAAAATGCTGGGATTACAGGCGTGAGCCACGGTGCCCGGCCCCATTCTCAAAATTAATGTCGTATCAAAATGGTGGTGACTCCCTATAAATGCTTTCAATTTGACCTCTCACATAAAACCTTATTCCATTTAACAAGCTACCTTCTAGTCATTTCCACTTGGATATCCAGTCTCCTTCCCAAGTTCTCTATTGCAGGAAACAAAGTGTCTGGGTTTATATCTGAGATCTGATCACTTACTGGTTGTGAGACTCTGGAGAAAGTTACTTTATATTGCCTTAGTTTCCTTAACTGGAGAACAGGATAAGGATGGTGATAATAAAGTCTACCTAAGTGGATTTAATAATATATGGAATGTTGGTTTAGCACAACACCCTGATGCCATATTAAGTACTAAAAAATATTATCATCTACAATTCTGCTTTCTTTTTAATTCTTAAATCTAGTAATTCACATAATCTCTCTTTGTTCTTAATAATTGCTCTAGTTTCCATCTCTGCTTCGTTTCTATTATCCTTTGAATGAATATCTGCAGAGCCTTTGAGCTAGAATGCCAGAGCCTCTTTGCTGTGTGGTGTTTCACTTATTAGGCTGATTCACAGTTCAAAACGTTTTCCCACTATTAGTGAATCACATTTGAATTCTTCAACTAGATATCAGAGGCTAAGCATCAACTATTCTTGCTTTGGTGTTCACCTTAATCTCTTGCTACTTAATATATACTCCAGCTACTTATATACTTACCTTTGCTTGGTATATAAACTTCTCCTCCATCAAGTCAATCAACTTTCTGTCCTTGAAGATGCCATGCCATTTCCACTATCTACAAATGCCATTTAAATGGCCATACCTGCTTAGATAAAGGGGAGGTAGGGGAGAGGTGACATAAGCCCCATGTATTTGCCATCCTTGACACTTCTTACAAGTATATCTTAAATTCATTGATTTTGAAGAAAGAAAAAGAACTTTTTGAAAGTCTTGGAAAAAGAATACAAAGCTCAAGAGGGCATAAAGTATATAAAAACGAGAAGTACCCAGTTCATATTATCATTCACTACACTTGCTAATGGAAGGTATTGTTTAATTAACTGACCACCTACAGTGTGCCAGATATTATATAGTAAATACAACTGGCCTGTTTTCCCCTAGGTGCCATCCAACCACTCTTTGCAATATCAAGACAAAGGACTGCACAGCACACTATGACTTGTAGGTCCTCTTTAGCAGGAAAAAAGTAGTTTCCACATTATGTGCCATAAGATTCATTGCCAAATCCACTGAACTAACATTTGGGTGGTAATTATTAAACAGCATAGGCTTACTGAGCTACTAATATATTAAAGGCACTGTTTTAGTTCTGTGGGAAACTCCAAAGAAAAATAAAACATGTCACTGCACTCTATGTGTTCTTGACTTGGCAGTATTTTCAGTGCTGTATATATTTTTTCAAAAAAGTAATTTCTATGAAAGAAATACATCTACAAAGCTAAAAATGTCAAACACTTTTATAAATTAAAATGGCATTTTCTTTCTTCATACCTCCCCGAGTTTCATTACCCAAGGGCAACCACATTCCAGTCTTGTAGGTGTTCATTGAGCTATTTAAGTCAATATTTCTAAATAACATTTCCTGACTTTTTGAATCTTTAAAAATGAAAATTTAGCTCTCTTATTACACCCAACCTCTACTACTTCCCACCTTTATAAAATAGTCGTATTGTAATTTTTGGTAAAATAGAGTTTATATTACTGTACTTATATAAACATTGCTTGCAATTCACTAAGTAGTATATTACAATTCCTTATACAACTTTTGTTTTTTTAATAGTTAATATTTACCTGATTGTGTCATTTAGAAAATTGTCTACACATCTAATTTTAAAAACTAAAAAGTCTTTCTCAGTGCTGTTGAACATAGTAAATAATTTATTAGTTTTGTCTGTGATCACACCTCCAGTCTTGGGAACTGTCTCTTGTACTTTTTGATTCTTGTGTTCCAGTCTGGTCTGGTAGCTCTCTAAGCTTCCTGAAAAAGATGACAGCTCTTCAGGAAATTCCTTTATCTTTCTCTTGAGTTAGGTCCCATGTTTACATCTTTCTTGATTTACTCAATTGCTTTGATTTGTTTCCTTGAAGACATTCCTTATTATCTTCCTGCGAAGGGCTTCGTAAGAATACATTTTTTGAGATGTCTTTTTTTGCAGCTTCAAACTTGAGTGATAGCTTGGCTGGGTATAAAATTTTAATTTAGAAATCATTGCTTTCCCAAAATTTTGAAAGTATTGCTCCATTGTTCTTAATCTTTCAATGTTGCTGATAGTAATTCCAAAAACTTAACAGGACTTCTCCATTGTTATCATTTCTTGCTTTTTCTTTAGCTTTGTGACTTTTTGTTAACTTTGAAAAACATATTTAACTTTAGTTTTGGGAATGGCTGGAGATAATGGCATATATTCAATACTCCATTTTTACCCAGGTGTCTTCAGTATCAAATTAGTTTAAAAACACTGAATTATATCATTGTGTAGAGTTCATTTTTGAGTAAATCACAGAGAAATATTCTGAGATGACTATGTACTAATTATTTAAGGACTATTAATCTCACATGCTTCCTCTTCCTGCCTTGTATTTGAAATTAATTGTCCCTTTCTCAGTGCATTCTGTACTTTTTTCATCACTTTTTTTTTTTGATACAGGGTCTCACTTGTCACTCAGATTGGAGTGTGGTGGCATGATCATGCCTCATCACTGCAACCTCTGCTCTCCAAGCTCAAATGATCCTCAGCCTCTTAAGTAGCTGGAATGACACCAGGCTAATTTTTGTACTTTTTGTAGCAATGGAGTCTCACTCTGTTTCCCAGGCTGGTCTTGAATTCCTATACTCAAATGATCTGCCAGCCTCAGCCTCCCGAAGTGCTGGGATTACAGACATGAGCCATCAAGCCCAGCCTCCTTTTTCATCACTTAGCATAAGGCTATTCATGCCACTTATGTCATTTGAAGAATGTATCTGTATCTTTGAGATATAGTTTAAATACATATTTAAGTGTACAGTTAAATTTTTAAAAATATGTCCACAGAAGTCGGCAACTATCACCACAATGTTTTATTATCCTCAAATAAAACCATGTATCTGTTAGCAGAAAGTTCCCATTTTCCCCTCCCTCTTGCTCCTACCTCCACTAATTGGCTTTCAGTCACTATAGATTTGCATATTCTGGAAATTTCACACAAAAGCATATCATCTGTGGTCTTATGTGACTGATTTCTTTCACTTAATGTAGTGTTTTTCAAGGTCTCTCCGTGTCGTAATAGTTATCAGTACTTCATCTTTTTCAAATTGGACTACATTTTAAGCTCTCTAATTATAAGTCTCTGTTTTAATGTTTGTATGCCTAACACCTAGCATAGTATCTAGGAGCTATATTGTCTTACATGTTTGTTAATTAAATATATAGATAGCTAATTCTATTTTCAAATCTACTCTCATGGTCCTACTTTAAAAATTTTATTTGACCATGACCACATTTTTTAAAAGTTTCTTTTTTCAGAAAAGTTTAATGAAGATTTGGACGGAAAAGGAAAGTATTCTTTTTTTCCCCCCATTTATTTATTTTATTGCATTTTAGGTTTTGGGGTACATGTGAAGAACATGCAAAATTGTTGCATAGGTACACTCATGGCAGTGTGATTTGCTGCCTTCCTCCCCGTCACCTACATCTGGCATTTCTCCCCTTGCTATCTCTCCCCAGCTCCCCACCCCCCACTGTCCCTCCCCTAATTCCCCCCAACTGACCCCAGTGTGTAGTGCTCCCCTCCCTGTGTCTATGTGTTCTCATTGTTCAACACCTGCCTATGAGTGAGAACATGCGGTGTTTGATCTTCTGCTCTTCTGTCAGTTTGCTGAGAATGATGGTTTCCAGGTTCATCCATGTCTCTACAAAGGACCCAGACTCTTCGTTTTTGATGGCTGCATAATATTCCATGGTGTATATGTGCCACATTTTCCCTATCCAGTCTATCGTCGATGGGCATTGGGCTTGGTTCCAGGTCTTTGCTATTGTAAACAGTGCTGCAATGAACATTCGTGTGCACGTGTCCTTATAGTAGAACGATTTGTAATCAAAAGGAAAGTATTCTAAATATAGATAATCATTAATTCACAGTGTGAATAATGTAGTAGCCACAACTACCTTTTTTATACCTTATACCTTCCTTCATTAGTGATTTCTGGTCTCTAAATCAGTCCTTTAATAAAGTTCATGGTCACTGACCAGAATAAGATTGGAGCAAGTAACTTTTTATTCAGCCTGGCTCTAGAGTAAGGGAGATCCCCTTGGTCAACTAAACTAATATAATAATTTAATTCTTGTGGAACTCTGCTTCAATTCAGCACTGTCGTGTTTTTCTCTGAGAGCATGAAGTATTTCCCCTCTCAATCCTTTCCATTTCTTTGAAACCAAACAGAATTTGGTCAAGACTGGGCATAGGCATAGGCACTTTTTCCAGTCTTCTGCCAAGAATAAGGTCAAATGTTTGTGGGCTCCTCTAATTCTATCTCATTGCCCAGTCAACATTTGAAAGGCAGAGAATTGTGCTAAGACTTGCAAACTTTGCTTTTCTGGTTCCCCCCCACCCAATCCAAGACTTACATACTCAAAAGAAAACACTCATACACAATGGTTTGGGAAGCTCTCCAGCCTCAATATCTAAGAGCGAGTTAAGAATTTAGTTTGCAGAAGGAGGGACAGAATAAATTTCTCAAACTTACCTTTCTATGATTCTAGTCTTGCATGTCCTAACATATGATACTAAAACATGTGGAAGTAAGTGGTAGGATAGATATGAATTGAGCAAATATTAAAAATTGAACTCATTTATATATGGGTTATAGCTTCCATCTTTGCCTTACATATTTCTGATTTCAGAAACAAGAACTTAATTTAAAAAAATAGTTTAATGGGCTTGAATTGTTTTTGAATAGCTGGACGTCTTTTATAGTAGCATCAAAAATAATGTTTCTCCTTTATGGCCAGAGATTGGGGGTTTTTGTCTCTCAGATTGAGGTTAACTTAAACATTTTGATCTGAACACATACGTACATGCATACACACATACAGTATTTTTTAAAGCTATTTTAAGTCAAGAGCTATGAAGCTGTAAATGCCCCCTGTAGGGAAGCTCAAACCCAACAATGCAAACATCTGACTTTATCCTTATGTTTCTTCCTCAAAAAGATGAGAACACAGGGGAACGTTTGCCTATTTTTATCCATGAGACAAGGTCACTAAATATGTTATGTCAGTCAAATCAAAGTCCCATCTTTAAAAATGTTTCTATGTAATCTATAAGGTCCTTCTGCTACAATTTAAGAGTGACATGAGTTCTGTAACTTATTTCTCTAGTTGGTGATAAGGGTCTTTTTGGTTGACATTTCTGAAATAAATACAGCTACTGGAGCACTAGCATTTGGATTCTGAAATCTGACTACATTAGAAGAAAATTAACCTTTTCAAAAAGTCACTGTTCTAACGAATGATTTGAATCAAATGAGTTTTAAATGTTGTACCTGCATTTATAATTTTTGGAGAGATTGCAACTCCCCAGTGATCTATATACTTTTGAAGGAGGAGGAGAAGAAGAAAAAACAAATTTATGGGAAAACTAACTATGAAAGTTAAAGAGGGTCATAAAAGAAACTAGGGTGCTTTAACTGAAATGGTTTTTATAGTAGCATCAGGTTCAGAAATCAAATAAACTGACTTTATTATAAGTAGTTTGATACTTTCAAAGAAAAATAGCAGGTTGTATTAATATCCCATCAGTTGTATGTTTTCTGTTGGAATATCTCATGAAACACTTATTTATTCATTTATTTGCTATTTGACGGGTACTTCCACTGTGCTAAACATAAACATGGAGGGCGGGGATAGGGAGCTGTTGCAGACAACAGATTGTTAAAATATTTATTAAGCCCCTTGGGCCGGGTGCGGTGGCTCATGCCTGTAATACCAGCACTTTGTGAGGGCAAGGCAGGTGGATAACTTGAAATCAGGCATTCGAGACGAGCCTGGCTAACGTGGTGAAAATCCATCTCTACTAAAAATATAAAAATTAGCTCGGCGTGGTGGCATGTGCCTGTAGTACCAGCTACACAGGAGGCTGGGGCAGGAGAATTGCTTGAACCCGGGAGGCAGAGGTTGTGGTGAGCCAAGATCGTGCCACTGCACTCCAGGCTGGGCTACAGAGTGAGACTTTGTCTCAAAAAAAAAAAAAAAAAAAATGTCACTTCATAGACTATTTACAGTGAGCTGAGATCATGCCACTGCACTCCAGTCCGGGCAACAGAGAGAGACTCCATCTTAAAAAAAAATTAAGCACGTCATAAATATTAAACATTTGAATAAAAATTATAATACACATAATTTTCAGTCTATAGGCTCAAGTATGCAAGATATTTTTTTTTCTACCCTTTTACTTTCTTACAATTAATTTAATATTATATCCAAGTCTTGATGTTACCGATTTGTGGGAAATTTCACCTCTGGAATTCTTGGGGATCCTTCTCATTCTGGAGTCAGGTTGAGATGTAAGGGCTTGTTATGGGTTGAATTGTGTTCCCCATGAAGATATGTTGAAATCCTCACCTACAGAATCTTACCATGTGACCTTACTTGGAAATAGGGTCACTGCAGACATAATTATTTAAGGTAAGATTATAATGGAGTAGTGTCGGCCTTTAATCCAATATGACTGGTGTCCTTATAAGAGGCGGAATGGGACACAAAGAGAGAAGACAGCCTTGTGACAATGGGAACAGAGACTGGAGTGACGCACCTACAAACCAAGGAATACCAAGGATTGCCAGCATCACCAGAAGCTAGGAAGAGGCAAGGAAGGATTCTCCCCACAGGTTTCAGAGGGAACATGGCCCTGGCAACCTGTTGACCTCAAACTGCTGGCTTCCAGATCTGTCACACAATAAATGTCTGTTGTTCTAAGCCAGCCAGTTTGTGGTATTTCATAATAGCAGCTGCAGCAAACTAATTCAGAGCCTTATTCCATGTAAGAAATTAGGGATGGGGATGACAGGGTGTCTGGGCTGTCGTCTTCTGGCCACATAGATAATGCTAAACAGGCCGATGTCCCTGTTCACATACTGAGGACTCAGGTAGTTTTTAGAAGCAGGAACCTCCAGAACCTCTGACCTCTTTGCCTGGAATATCAAGTGGCCACTTTCAGGCTGTGACACATCCTGGGGTACTGGCTTATGCCTTCCTTACTTCCTTTCCTAGCCCAGGGAGGATTTTTAATATTTGGAGGATGGGGATAGCCCCTTTCTCCTGGTAATTTTATAGGTTACTCATTTTTTCCTTTTAAAATTTGTCTCTTCTTTCCCTCTCTAGTCTTATAAATTCTCCTGAGGGATTAGGCTTTTGAAAAACAGCAGGAGGAAGCCTTCTCTCTTTTCCATCCCTGAGACAATAAAGCTACAAACAAGGGAGGAAAGCCTGGCACAGTCAGTCTAGGGAAGGTGGAAGTGGAAACACAAGGAGGAAAAGCCTGTGGAGTAATTATTGAACTAATATCCAGCCACAAAATTGTTATAATTTTTTAGAGACAGGGTATCACCATGTTGTCCAGGCTGGTCTCAAACTTCTGAGCTCAAGCAATCATCCATCACAGCCTCCCGACATGCTGAGATTACAGGCTTGAGCCACTACACTCAGCCTCAGCCACAAAATTATTAACATGACTACATTAAATTTTCCAATGGATTTTTAAAACTGTTGACCCAGCTGTCTTATGTCCTGACAATAAATTAAATTTATCAGACTGGGGATGATCAAGAGAGTGGTCTTTAATGCAATGTTTCCAGGATGTGGAAAGATTGATGGATCTCTCCAAGATTCTATTTTAGGAAAAATTGTTGGATGAATATTGATTGACTCAACCATATATATTACTCATTACCAGATGATGGATCTGTTGATTTCTAAGACAAGCAAAGTAACCAGACCCAACAAATCAGCCAATTATTTTGGCCTTCTAAGTCAGTGATCCAAATCTAGCTTAGAATCATTAAGACTCTTTTAAAAAAATAAAAACCCAGACTCACTCCTGGACATTGCCATCTGGAGGAAGGCCAAGCAATCAGCGGTTTTTAAAAGTTCCTGGGTGACTTTGGCCAATTTGGAAGAGCACTAATCTAAAAGATGAAATTCATTTAATAATCTGAGTCATGACTGCTGATATATGTATGGTTCAGATGAACATGAATATTTAGTGTTGTTTTGATACTGTCTACTCTAATCTGCATAACCACTGCCCTAGCAGAATTAGTTCGATGGGTTTTACTTCTGTACCATTCACTTAAAAATACACGATTGTGTTTAAAATTATTAGCCTCCTGGATATAAATCTTTACTGTCCCATCAGTCTGGTAGGAAGAGTTTTTGCCATTTGATAAAAGAAAAACTGTGCCTGTTTCTAAGAAACACCAAAAGTTAGTCAATTATGAAGACATCTCCAAATATCCTTTAGCAGAATAAACTTAGATGTATCCTTCCATATTACCACAAGCCTTTGAGTGTCTATTTAGTTCTCAACTGGCACTATCTAGTCCTCTTAATTTAACACAATTAGCATTTCTGAAACGAATCACCAAAGCATTCTAAATTATGCTGTTTGCTAATAGGACTCATTTTCCATGGAGGGCTGTTTTTAAAATACCTGCTTCAATGCAAGACTCTCATCTGCTTCAGCAAGTATTGTGGGTGTGCCTATGTGTGTGTGTGTGTGTGCTGCAGTAAGCTATACCTATCACACTGCCTGTTTGCATTCTTGGCTAAGATACCATGCTAATCAGGCGTCTTAATGCATCAATACAATGACAAAACTCAGACAAGACTGGATGAATTGCTTAACCACATGTGTCTAGTACTTTTAAAACAGACACTTGATCTGGTAAATTCAGAAGACAGAACAGTCTTTCCAGGTGCTAAAATTCCTGGATATTTCAGTTAAGACAATATACATATTAAGAAGCACCTAACAAAAAGACACTGTCTAGGTAATGGTATAACAAGAAAGAGTCTTTGTTAAGGGACTTAATGCAGAGCCCAGCCCAGAAAGCCTGAGAGCTGGTGGAAAAGGCTTTCAGGAAAGAAAGGAGAGGAATGTTAACCACACTAACCAGCTGAAGCTTATCACTTCCCCAGAAGTTGCGGTATTTAGAACTGTTTGTGTAAGACGTAATAAAACCTGACAGGCTGGTACCTGTTAAGATGCCAGTGTAGGTTGTCCATGAAGTCTGCCAGTCAGCTCTGCATTTCTCCATGCGGGGGCTGGAGTGGCTACATGGCCCTTGTCCTGGCTGTGGGGCTAGAGTCAGTTAGGCAGGGAGCAAAGTAAAGTTTGGGGAAAAAAATCAACTTTGGCCCCAGCACCACCCTCTTTTCTCTGAGTCTCTGCTCAGGGGTATTGTAACTGTGTTTGGGGGCATATGCTGACTTTGGGAAGACAATGGCAGAGTGCTTTGAATGGCGCTGTCATTTTTCATACAGGTATTTTCTATCTGAGTCTTCTGGTTAAGTAGCATTCTTGCTTTGGTTTGCCTCCCCATTTTGACATCAGTCTGTGTCCAGTGTTCTTCGGTGGTTCTCAAAGACTTGGCATCCGGCTACTCTGATGTGATTCAGGTACAAACACAGAGGGTTGGAGAGAAAGTGCCTCTACTGGAATATGCCTCTAGAAAGCACTTCTGAGAAGTTGCTATTTGCCACAGGTACTGCTTTTCTCCATGTGACTGTTTTAGGAGAGGATTAGATTCTAGCTTTGTTTGGCATATCCATAATTCTCTCCATACAGTTTATTAGGTTTTCAGTAGTAAGCTTATTCTAAAATAATTGGCTAGATGAAACGAAAACAGTAACAACTTTTGCTCCATAAAGAGATGGTCTGATTTCAGCAAATCAGTGCCACTCACTATTGATTTTATCTTATACTTTGTAAACATGGAGTGGATAAAAAGTATGTGGCAGGTGGACAGCATTGTGTAGGTTGTGCACTGAACAACCCTAGGCACACCCTTTAAATAGGGTACACAATTTAAATAGGTGCACATTAAGGGTACGCCATTTAAATAGGCTTCTTAGAGTACTGACAAAATGACTCGCCTCTGCTGATGGCAAAGGCAGGCCGTCCAGAGGGGCCGCTGCTATTAAGTGGGCTGCAGTGGGGAGGTGCAAGAGGTGGCAGCAGGAGCAGCTGTGAGAGCAGCAGTGGTGGCGGTGGGTCTCCTGTGCCCCGTGTCCCGGAGGCAGCCAACTGCACCCACCCCCACCTTCACATGGCTGGGCAGCACCTGCTCCCAGGCCTGGCTCCCATTGCGGCCTCAACCTCACTTCCCACCTGCTGGGGGCCGCATGCACCTGGCCCGACGGAACTTGGGCTGGCCCCAGGAGCATCAGTTTCGTTTGTGCCAGGTTGGCCCTAATGCCGCGCCACCTGCACCTCACTTGCTGCCCTGGCAGCCAAGCCAGTTGCCCCCCAGTGGGGGAGCAGCGCAGTCAGGCATAGAGGGGCAGGCAGAGAGAGGCCCCAAGGTGGAGCTGGGGATGGGGCAGTGCCACATTCCACAGAGCTGGCAGGATTCCTGCCCTCCCAGGCATGGCTGCAGCTGCCCAAGTTGCAGTTGCCCGAGTTGCAGCTGAGGACCCAGGCACATCTGGACTCTCCCGGGCCGGAAAAGCTCTCCTTTCCCCCCACAGGCTTAGAGGTGCCTGCCCTGTTGCCTGGCCTCTCCTCTCTGTTAGTGCCTGCTCTGATCACAGCAAAGTTGAAGCCAAGCCCAGGTGCTCTCACAACCCAGCCAGGTGTGCTCACGCTCAGGGTAGTGTTAACACACTAGCTCCCTGCCACCTTGCCCACCTCTGGACTTTGGATGCAAACAAGCATGGGAGGGAGGCTGAGGGGCACTGAGGGCAATTTGGCACTGGCCTTCAGGTGCCCCTTGGCACAAACAGCCTGAGCGCCATGAACAGTGGCAGGAGGCAGACAGCCTCCTGAGTGGAAGAATGCAGGTCCCTGGTGAAGCCAGTGAGGTCGTGAAGCCTGGGGTCTGGTCTGCCAGTACTGCAGACAAGAGTGGGAACTTGTGGTGCCTTTTCCAGCCCTCCCATGGCTGCCCATGGACTGATCAGTGTGTACTTTCTCCTCTCTAAGGCCCATGAAAGCCCTGAATCAGCCTGACTAGAGGAGGCAATGGGAAGACCAGCTGCAGAGAGTAACTGCCCAACCCAGGGTCTCCTCTCTGCTAAGAGCTGAGCAGACAATGGGGTGACCAGCTCTGGAGAGGAACTCCCTGAAGAGGAACTACCCTCTCTGCGGAGAGCTAAAGAAATGATAGGTTGAGCAGTGGTAGGGAAGAGCTACCTTCCCTGTGGAGAGCTGGACATTCTTTGGGATGACCTGCCTAGCAGAGAGGAGCTACCCTGTCTGCTGAAAACTGAATGCTCCTCGAAACACTCTGGCTAAGGAGAGGAACTGTCCACTGTAGGTCCCCTCTGAGCTGCTCTATTGCTCAAAGAAGCTCTTCTTTATCTTGCTTACCTTCCACTTGTCTGCAAACCTAATGCTTCCTGGAGGCAGGGTAGAGACTTAGGACTCACTGAATGGCAGAGATAAAAGAGCAGTAGCACAAACAGGGCTGAAACAGGCCCTTTGCCCACCACATTGTGGACAATGAGAAGGAGAGAAGAGCTGCAGCCCTTTGGGGAGCCCAGACCTAGGAGCTCCCTGAGTCAGGCTGTGACACCTTCTTTAGGGCTCTGTGGTTCTGCGTATCTCCAAGATTCTGGGTGTCACACTGTTTCCCAATATCAGCTGTGGAAGCTGCTTATGATATGCCTGGTCCAGCTGCAGCCTGGCAGGGAGCTAGTGCTCATGCCGGCACCTGGAGGTACTTGCCCTGCTGCAGCTGGCGTGCCTGGCTATGCACAGTGGTGGATCCCACACTCGCTCACACACCCCTCACCTCTCTACACCTGGCTCACCCTTGGAAGACATGGGATCCAGGCTGGTGGTGGGAGCTGAATGCAGCCTGCCAGACGAAGTGGGCGAAATGAGCCCAGTGGGCCACAGCAAAACTTGGGGAAAGGCGCCACTGGCCACAGAGGTTTCTGGCTGGTGAAGAAGCAACACTGCAAGGGTCCCTTATCATTGCTACTCAAGAAATTTAATCTTACAGGAGTGGTTTTACAAAATTAGATTCAAACATGGGGAAATACCCTATGAAAATCAGAGAATCTGGTCACCATTAAACTATAGTTCTGAGAAGTTACTTTTTTGCGTTAGAACTGAATGTTTCATATGACCCTCAACTTTATTATACTCCAAATTGGATATTTCACATAAATAACAAAGAGTTGCCTCCTCCAACCTCCACTCTCAGTCTCTAGTACTAACCACTTTTAACTCTTTTGAAAGTTATCCTTTAGGTATTTCCTCTATATTTCAAAATTGCATATTTAAACTGCTTTTACTTGATTTTCCTGTTTTAGATATTATCTTTCGACTTCCTATTTACCACAGAAGATGAGAATTTAGCTTTCTTAAATACCCACACTCTTCTCAGTCCCACCCTATCTTTCTATAGAGTTATGTAATTTCAAGGTAGATCACAATTCAGTGTTTGTATTGTTGTGATGATTTTTAGCCACAGCTGAGTCAGGTGGTATGGTATTACTATATTTCCTTTCCTGCTCACCTTCTTGTTTTTCCTGTTAATAATTGTTTGTTTCTGTTAGCTTGGTTATCAATACATACCTAATTCCTTCCTAACTCTCCATGTTCGTGTTCTAGTGCAGCATGATTACTCTCAAGGCCTGCTACCTATTCTAGGTTGAAATCATTTTTGCTTATTATTTTGGAGTAATTTCCCTGTTGTTTTCTAGTTTCCACTGCTGGAGTTGAATATTCCAATGGCATTCTGATTCTGGATCTTTTGTCTGTGACATTTCTCCTTTTTCATCTCATGGGTCCCTTTGAACAAAACCAATGCAGAGAACAGGAAGAAACCCACCCATGTGGGTTCCATGTTCCAAAGGACTCATGTGACTTGATGTGGGTTTCTTCCTGTTCTCTGCATTGTTTTTTTTTTTTTTTTTTCCCCTGTGAGTTCCTCTCTTTTGCTGTTTTTAAATTTTGGTTTCCAACTCCTCTGTTAGAGACTTGTCCTCAACTATCTAGTGATCTCTGACTCTCCATTCACATTTAAACAAGCTATGGGAAGCTTTCTGTATGGAGGAAGGTTTTGTCAACTGCTTGATTCCATCCTAAGACCAGAGTTGGCAAACTGAGGCCCATGCACCAAATCTAACCCACTGCTCATTTTTATATGGCTCTAAGTGTGGTTTTTATATTGTTAAGTGTTGAAGAAAATAATGAAAATAATATTTTATGACATGCGAAACCTCTTTATATTTTTATTTCAGTTAACTTTCTGTAAAGGACAGAGTGAATGACTCCTAGTAGCTGGAATTCAGGTGGGAAGCGAACTGTCTGGCATTCCTCGCCCCAGGAACCTGTATTCTTCATTAAAATGTTTCTGACCTTTTCATAGTTCTGATCCCAACTAGTAGAGAGCCTTGCTACTGAGAGAACCCGGATAACTCAGTCATCATCCCCCTCAAGCCTGCTTCTATCTGAATGCCTGACAGACAATGGTGATGATAGAGCTGCTCTGGAAAAAGCAACACTATGCCCACACTGTAATTGTGCCGTATCAAGTTTTGCAAATCCCAGATGGGAGTTGTGGGATGTTCTGCTTAACAGTTTAGTATGTGACTAATAGAGGATGTGCTCTTTGGAGATGGATATTTCAGCAGAACCAGACAAATGATCCTTATGAGGAGTGTAGGGCCATAACTGTAAGAGTTTCCAGGGAAGTGGCTAAGGAAGGAGGGCTTTGGACATTAGATTACAAGTTTCTTACACCCTACACAGAATCTTTTTAAATGACTTGTTTCTTTTTCTTGGTAGGGTACTTTGGATTCCTGGCTGATGTAGTGAACTTAGTTCCCTGACTAGTGTCAGGGATCATCTCTCAGAGATGTGGTCTTGCTGCACAGAGAAGCTGTCAGAGGTTATCTTTCCCTCCCTATAACCAGTCATTTCCAAAGACAAGAGCACACTCAGGAATATTTGTCCTGGACTCTGAGAAGAGGCCTTTAACCTTGGCTCTTCAGGGCTGCTGCGCTGGCACCAGAGGGGCAGGATGGGAGGCAGAATGACAGAGATTCACAGGAACAAGTGTGTGCTCAGCATCTGACGTTACTTGTATTTTCAATATGAACAGAATCTCTTAAAAATGTTGATCAGTTCACATCACTGTATTATGCAAAATATTCTTGTGGTTTCTTATTACATTTGTCACTACAAATTCCTGGCCTAGACTGGCCTAGAAAACCCTGCCTGCTCTGGCCTCTTTCACCTCTCTGATCTCCTTTCCTGCTGTTTTATCCTTTGCTTATGCCACCCCACCCACATCCACCTCCTGGCTGCTCCTTGAACGTGTCGGCACTGACTCCTCCCCCTACCCAGTGCGCTGTTTCCTCACATCTTTAGATGACTCACTCTCTTACTTCATTCAGGTGTCTGCTCAAATGCCAACTCCTCACAGATCTTTCCTAACCATCTTCTCTAGAATAGTCACGCCCATCACCTGTCACCACTGGCAATCCCTCTGTCAGTAAGCTGGGATTTTGTCTGTTTCATCTCAGACCCATGCCCCACCTTCCCCTACTTTCTCTGCTGCAGAGGCTGATCTCTGCAAATCACATCTCTTAGCCTCCTTTGCCAGTTGGCTTCCAGTTAAGTTTGGTCATTACTCTTTTGGGGGAAAGGAAAAGGAAGGAAGTAGACAGATCCAGGAGGTTTCTCACCTTTCTCTTTGGGTGGCATCTCCAGATATGGCTGTGTCTCCCCCATGATTTCATCTGCAAAGTGGCCTTGGCCTCTGGGCTTCAATAATACCACTTCTTTCCTTTATTTTCTAGCCCAATAGGCAATTGCAAATCTCTGGGTTGCCTTATTGCCATGTTTGCTCTTTAAGCATTTTAATGCTGTTTTAATTTCCCATATTAAATCCTGGAGTACTCTTTATTGGACTGTTTTCCTGGCTGGATCCTCATTGGTCTCTCTTGCTTATATGTTTTTCATAGCACTTGTCACCACCTGTTATTATATTATTATTGGTTTACTTGTTTATTTTCTGTCTTCTCCATTAGAATGTAATTTCCACGAGGCCCACATGCTTGGGAACTCTGGGCAGACATTGGAACCTGAAATTAGAGGGCTGTGCATTTCCGTGTCCTGACATTTCCCAGAGAGCTAGAAAGAAGGCCCTCCTGTGTTTCTCTCAGGAAGGCAACAAGCACAGTTAGAAAGGAGGAGCCGGGTCAAATGCTATGTGGGAAGTGCTAACCACTCTAAGAAGTTCTCTGGTGTATTTCCAGCTTCAGGGTGACATGTCCAGATTCCAGCTCCAGGAACCCATTGGGAGTAATGGGAACTGTCCCTATGGGGAGAAAAAGGCACCATGGGAGACCTTGGAGCATATTAGGGGAGGAACCTACAGGTTGGTTGGGGTTGGGGAGGCAGGACTTTCTACTCAACTAGGGAGATAGGGACTGATGTATGAACACAATAGCTAATGTTGCATGTGGGACACACTTCTGTGCCCTGCCCGAAGTGTTTTACATTGTTAACTTCCATGTATTAAAACTATATTAAACTACATATTTGAAAATACCAAAACTAACCACATGATTTATATGTTTAAAAACATTGGAAAATTTAATTTGTTCTTGCATTACTGGTTTATTTTTAACAGAACAAAAATCAGTGATATAAATAAACAAGTAAATATCAATCCCAGACAGACACCAGGAGATAAGATGAATAGGTGTAGCTGCTTTGCCAAAGATAAAAATGACCGATGAGAATGAAGGATGACTTCTTATCTCTTAGGGAGGGCTGGGTACATGCAATATGTGGGTCTCTTCTACTGCATACCATTTTTAGCAGCCACTTTCTTTTTCAAGGATTATTTAGAATTATGGGTATTAATTTCCAAGTAGGTACAATTGTTTGGGTATTTTTATGATTTATTCTAACATTGTTGGATTATGATTTCAGAAGGTAGCCTGTAAAATCTCTATTTTAAAACTTTAGCTAAGGACAATTTTTTTGTAGCCAGTACAAAATTGATTTTGTGAATGTGCTATAGGCTTGTAGGATGAAAAAGGATATTGTCTATTTGAAGAATCACTACTTACATTATTATGAGTTCATTCACTGTACTATTTAATGTTTTTTCTTATCCTTATCAGACCACTCTGAAAGAGGGATTTTTAAAGTCTCCTACTATAATTGCACTTTTACATATTTTTCTTTATGCATTTCTAAAGATTTTTCTTGTTCATCTGCTGTTTTGTGCATATAGATTTATATGTTACCTTTGGTAGATACGACTTTTTAAAGAAGTAATGATGTATTAAGCCTATAGCACCCAGTATTCCCAGGTGGGCTCCCACAATATGATTTTTATAACCTGCGACTTTTGTCATCATATTCTATCTTTATCCTGCTTAGTGCTTTGAATCTTAAATTTAACTTGCATGAAATTAATATTTCTTCGGCTGTTAATTTTTTTTTTTTTTTTGAGAGACAGAGACTTACTTTGTCGCTCAGGCTGGAGTGCATTGGGGCTGTCTCGGCTCACTGCCACCTCTGCTGCCTGGGTATAAGCAATTCTCCTGCTTCAGCCTCCCTAGTAGCTGGTATTACAGGCATGCACCACCATGCCTGGCTAATTTTTGTGTTTTTAGTAGAGACGGGGTTTCACCATGTTGGCCGGGCTGGTCTTGAACTCCTGACCTCAGGTGATCCACCTGCCTTGGTCTCCCAAAGTGCTGGAATTATTGGCATAAGCCACCGTGCCTGGCTTTCTGCCATCTATTTTTGTTTGTGATTGTCTAGTAGTATTTTGTCCTCCCTTTTGTTTTCAGTTTTTTTAAAAAAATTTTATTACAATGTGTTTCTGATAGATGACATATAGCCTCAAACTTTTATTTTTAAATATCAAAGTAACAATATCTGTCTTTAAGTAGCAAAACCTGGTCACATTCTGCATTACCATTGGTATACTTGATTTTATTCCATCTGTTTTAATCTTACAGTATAATTTGTTGTGCTTATTTCTTCTTGTTTTTATAAGTTTGATCAACTTTTCATTCTTTAATTGCCTTTGTCAATTTACAAGTTTTCTTGTAGATTTCTATTCTACCATTGATATTTCCCATTCTTCACACTTTTGATCAAACACACGTTTATCTATTGCATCAAACCCCTATTTTGAACTATTAAAAACCTCAGGGCTTTGGTCAGTTCATGAGTGACTTGATGAGCCTTAGGAGATGATGTGATTTTCATTCCTACTAATAAGATTTTAGGGATTTGAGCCACTAGTGGAAACAAGTGGATTCATAAAGAACTTAGGATCAAGAAAACACAAATGAGAGACAATGCCCATCATTGGGTAGCCACAGAAGGCTTATAAGGCAAGCCATAGTGGTCAGAAAATGAGATTAAGAGGCTTCTGCTACCAATGGAGTAAAGGATCAGCATGCAAGCATTTAGTCTGACTTGGCCTGAAAACCCTCTCCAGTTCTTCCTGGATCCATCTTAGGAGACAATATCTGGTTCCATGTGGCCAGGAGGTCAGGGGAATGCTGACAAGTATGGGGTGGGAAATAGAGATTGGTCAATCCCTCTGTGGGTGGGGAGCCTAGCGATCACTAGTAAGAAGGACCAGAATTTTATACAAATGTAGAATTGCAATTAAACCTCATTTCCTCATGCTCCCTAAGTTAAACAAGACAGCATTGAACTCACCAATAGAACCCTATAACTGCATCAATATCCGTAAAAGTATTAATATATTGTTAAATGAGGAAATCTAGTACTTGACTATTTATAAGGCAGTGCTGTGTTTTCCTAGATCTCTGAAACCAGCTTTCCCAGGCTTCTGTGAATTTGGACTTCTGTTTCTAAGAACCCTCATTTTCTTCTAATGGACAAGATATAAGTGGGGTCTGAGAGGAGACTGCCACACCACAAAGCCCACCTCCCTGACTTATTTCCCCTTCATTCCACTTCTTGTTCCTCTTTTCATTTTTCAATTGACCCCAGAAAGCCTGCCTCATCGAAAATATTTAGATGTTATCACTTTGCTCAAAGTTTTTCTTAAGATTCATCTATTCTGAGAATAATTATATGACTTTCCTCGCTCATTTTATAATTTTGGCTTTGTCTCCCTCCCCTGACCCCCAGCTTAAAAGATGCACATACATATATTTTTCTCTCTCCACATCTATATAATAAACTCTTTAAGATCATAAAATGTATCTTTTGCTTGATTTGTTCCTTCTTTACTTTAGAATAGTTATATGTGAGCCTTAGATACTTAAGAAATGCCTGTTTAACTGATGTTTACACTGGAAGTATAAAAATATGCAGATAAGAAAATGGGATAAAGAATCTTTAAGACACAGTAGAACAGCATTGAAAATTATTTTAGGAAAAGCTATTGAAATATCAAAGAATAATAAATACTATTTTTGGAACTATAAAGAATCAGTGAAGCTAAATGATGCTATTGAAAATGATGAAAGAACCAAACACAATAAAAATGGATGAAGGATGTGAACACATTCACAGAGAAAGGCAGAAATATTAAAGCCTCTTCTTAAACACATGAAGAGATACTCAACCTCATTTATCATAAGAGAAATTCATATTAAAACTCACAAGAATTTCTGATTCTGGTCAAGACTGAGGAAGTGAGAATAGCTTTAATTTTTTGCCTAACAAAGTAGGAAACTAGACAAAATATGAGACAATAGTTTTCCATCTTTGGACAACAAGCACCCCAGGTGTGGGCTCCCTGAGAAAAATGGAAAAAACAACAATAATGAAAGAATAACAAAGAAAAATAAAGACCTGTATAATTGCACTAGCTTCTTGTGCCTGGAGAATTTCCAGGCTGCAGCGCAGAAAGAGGAAACCCAACAAAGCTAGGTTAACTTATAGTCAGAAGGAGACAGAGATTGGAGATCAGGGAGGACAAGGGCTAGTAATTGTGGAGTACACTAGAGTGGAGGGATTGGCTCCAGGAGAAGTCTCTCAGAGTTGCAGGAGTCCTCTGAATATTTTACTGATTGCTAATCTACAGATGAATGAGCAAAAACTACTTCAAGTTGGGTTAAAAACCACTGGAAATCAGTGGACAGACAGATTCCAGGATCTCACACGGGGCTGGTAATAGTTTGTGTTCACATCAGCCCAAGTGGAAAGACCTAATACATGGGCATTAAGTAGAATCCTAAGTAGTAGAGTGAAATTGATCCTAGACTCAAGTCCAACCGGACCTATCCTAACACAGTTTAAAATCAAGCCTTTAAATGACTCAAATGATTTCAAATTACTGAATTGTACATAAAAACAAAATTCAACATTATTTTAAGGAATACTAGAAATCCAGCAACAAACAACATATCATAATCCTCCCCAAAACTATCAGACATGCAAACATACAAAACTTGTAATCCATAACCAGGAAAGAAACTCAATCTTTACAAACACAGAGATGGTATTAAAATAACTATTCTAAATATGTTTCGCATGTTTAAGAAAACATGATCATCACAAGGAGAGAAATGGAAGACATTAAAAAAAAAATAGTGCTTGGGTAAAGCTTTCAAATGAAATTCAGTGTCTGAAATGAAAAATGTACTGGATAGGGTTAATAGCAAATCAGCATCTGTAGAATTGAAGATACAGCAACAGAATCTGTGAAGCACATAGAGAAAAAAGTACTAAAAAACCCAGAGCAGCAGTGACCTATAGGAAACTATCAGTTGATCTACTATGCATTTAACTGGAATCCCAACAAAGGTGGTAGGGACAGAAAAATTACTGAAGAAATGCTGATCAAAAATTTTCCAAACTTGATGAAAACCATAAACCCGTAAATCCAAGAAGCTCAATGAATTGAGCAGATTAAATATTTTAAAAACCCAGAACAGAGAACATCATAATCAAATTGCTGAAAACCACTAAAAAAAAAAAAAAAGTTAAAAGCAGACAGGGCATACAGACACATTATAAACAGAGAAACAAGGTTAGAAATGTTAGGAGAATTCTTATCAGATGCTATACAGGCAGAAGACCGGAGAGAGATATCTATAAAATACTAAAAGAAAATAAATCTGTTAACCTGGAGTTTTTTAACCAGTCAAAAGAAAAGTAGACAAAGACAGAGATAAAAAAAGATGGAAGAATTCATCACTAGCAGACCTGGACTTCAGAAATATTTTAAAAAGTTCTTCAGGGAAGAGGGAAATTTGGATGTATGCAAATGAATGAAGAACACCAGAAATCAAAAGAATATGGGTAATAGAACAGGCATAGTTTTGTTACTTTAAAAATCTCTTTAAGTGCTAATTATCTATTTTAGTCAAAATTACTAACAGTGTATTGTGGAGGGCATAGCACGTATGGTAGTAACATAAAAGCACAACAAAAGTAGCACAAAGGACAGGAGAGAGGAAATAGGAGTATACTGTTATAAGGTTCTTATACTGTATTTATTAAGGGTATAATAGTGTTTAAAAGTAGGCTGTGATACGCTAAAGAAGCAAATTGCAAGCCCTGAGGCAATTACTGAAAGAATGAAACAGAAATATGGCTAGTAAGTCAACAGTTAATATAAAATGGGATCATAAAAAAAGCTTATTTAACCTAAAAGAAGTTAAGGGAAAAAAGGAACAAGTAGAAATATGGTAGATTTAAACTCAACTAAGCTGTTATTCACATTAAATGTAAATAGTCTAAATGCCTCAATTAAAATGCAGATTGTCAGATTGTATAAAAATGCAGACTCCAGTGATATTGTTTATAAGAAACCAATACAAAATATAAAGACATAGATAGGTTAAAAGTAAAAAAAGAAAAACTTATACCATGCAAACACATTACATAAAAAACTAGAGTGGCTTTATTAATATCAAACAGAATAGATTTTAGCACAAGAAATAACAGGGAAAGAGGAACATTTCTTTAAAAAGGTCATTTCATCAAGAGGACATGCAATTCTAAATGTGCATGTACCTTATAACAGCTTCAAAATGCACAAAACAAAAACTGATAGAACTTAAAGGAGAAATACAGATAAACCCACAATTATAGACAGAGGTTTAACATTGCTCTTTTCGTTTTCAGTAATTGGTAGAACTAGCAGACAGAAAATCAGATAATGATACAGACTACTCAAACAATAGCAGCCAACTTGACCTAACTGACATTTATAGAATACTGCATCCAACAACAACAAAATATACATTCTTCTCAAATAAACACAGACCGAACACTTATCAAGATAGACTCCATATTTTGGATTAAAAAGCAAATCTCAATAAATATAGAAGGATTAAAATCGTGAAAACTATTGTCTCTACATAAAACAAGATTAAGTTAGAACTGGTAACAGAAAGGTATCTGGAAAGTCTAAATATTTAAAAATTAGTTGACACACTTCTAAATAATCCATTGTTCAAATAAGAAATCACAATGGTGAATTAGAAAATATTTTAAGCTGAGTGAAAGTGGAAAGACAACAAAACAAAATCTGTAAGATGCAATTTATAAGCAGAAAATTTATATCAGTAAGTGCTTATTTTAAAAAAGGGGAAAAGTCGTAAATCACTGATCCTAGCATATAGCTTAAGAAACTAGAGAAGAAAACAAATTAGGAAAGAATACTTCCCCAAAATGAGGTCAAAGTTATACCAATACCAACCAATAAGTCAAACCCATGAAAGACAAAAAAAATTAAACTACTGATCAATAATCTTCAGATATAGAAGCAATAATCTTTCACAAAATTTTGATGAATCACCTCTAGCAATAAAAAGGATAATACATCATGACTAGGTAGAGTTCATCACAGGAACGTAAAGTTGTTTTAACGTTTGAAAATCCATGCAATTCACCATATCAATACATGATAAAAGAAAAAATAAATCATCATCTCAATAGATCCACAAAAGACAGGAAATAGTCAACGTTCATTCATGAAAAAAACTCTCAGCAAACGAAGTAGGGAACTTTCTCAATATAATAAAGGCTATCTGTCCACAAAAAAACCTACATTTTTAATCACAATGATGTAATACCAAAGCTTTCCCTCTCATATCAGAAGAGGGCAAAGGAACTCATCATTTTTTTTTCCCTCAAAATTGTGCTGAAGATATTAGCTAGGGCAATATGATAAAGACAAAGAGGGAGAGAGAGAAAGAATTAAAATTCTATTTCCAGATAACGTGATCATATATGTAGAAAATAATTTATCAGAGATTCAGGATATAAGGTCATGTACAAAAATCCAATGTATTTCTATGCTATTAACAAATATTTGGAAATGGAAATAGAAATATTTATAAGAACATCTGAAATATTTAGATTAAGTTTTTAAAAATGTTAAAGACTTATACAATGAAATGTCTTAAAACATTGCTGAGAGAAATGAAAATAGGCCCTAAATAAATGAAGAGAAACATCATGTTTACAGATTAAAAGACTTAAAATGTCAGTTTTTCTCTAATTGATCTGTAATTTCATTATGATGCCAATCAATATTTCAGCACTATTTATGCAATTGGCAAGTTGATTCTAAAATGTACATAGAAATAAAAAGGACCCAGGATACCCAATATGATTTTGAAAAATAACATAATTGTAAGACTTCTGCAATGTGAGTTTAAGACTAATTATAAAGTCACTAGTACAGTGCAATATTGACATCAAGGTAGACATGTAGATTAATGGACAGAATAGAAAGCTCAGAAATAGACATAAACACATATGATTACGTAATTTTTGCCAACGGTTTCAAAGTAATTTAACTGGGTAAGTATGGTCTTGTCAACAAATAGGTGGTATTCATAAGTCCTTCACATTATACATAAAAATTAACTCAAAATGGATTATAGAATTATAAAAGTGAAGCTATTAAACTTTTAGAAGAAAGCATGTGAAAAAATCTTTGTGACTTAGGTTAGCAAAGATTTGCTAGATAGAAAATCAAAACACAAACTATAAACTAGTAAGTTGTTACCCTGGATTTCATTAAAATATAAAATTAGAATCTTTTGCTTTTCAAAAGACTCTTATGAAAATGGAAGGCAAGCCATAGTCTGGAAGAAAATATTTGTAAAATATGGTTCTAAAATAGAACTTAAATGGAAGATATAAGAATACTTAAATTCAATAATTAAACTAATAAATATTTAAATAGACACTCACCAAAGAAGATACATAAATGGCAAATAAGCACGTGAAAGGATGCTCAACATCATTAGTCTGAAGAAAAAGCAAATTAAAACCTCAATTACCGTTACATACTCACGAAAGTGACTATAGTTGAAAACTGACAACACTCTGTTGGCAAAGGTATGATGCAGATGGAACTCTCATATATTGCTGATGGAAATAAAAATGTCACAGCAATTTTAGGAAACAATTTAGAAGTTTCTTAGAATGTTAAAAATACACATCATACAACTCAGCAATACCATTTCTAGTGATTCATCCAAGAGAAATGAAAACATTTTCTTTTTAAAACATTTTTTTCTTTTTTTTTTTTTTTTTTGTTTTTTGAGACAAGGTCTTGCTCTGTTGCTCAGGCTGGAGTGCAGTGGTGCCATCGTGACTCACTGCAGCCTTGACCTCCTGGGCTCAAGCAATCCCCCACCTTAGCCTCCTAAGTAGCTGGGATTACAGGCATGCACTACTGTGACCAGCTAATTTTTGTATTTTTTTGTGGACATAGGGTTTAGCTACATTGCCCAGTCTGGTCTTGAATTCTTGGACGTAAGCAATCTGCCCATCTCAGCCTCCCAAACAGGATTACAGATGTGAGCCACTGCACTTGGCCTGCTTTTTTTTTTTTTTAATTAAAAAATTTGTTTTTGAAAACATATTTTCATGCAAACGCTTACTGTAGAAAACACCCTGTTGTAGGGCAAAAGTGACACCATCTTCAAGTAAAACTGCCATGATGACCAATGTTTGACTCTTGCATACCAAGGTGTTTGGCAACAAGGTCTTAAAACAATGCCTGTAGCGTAAGTAACCCCTCATAAAGATGCTTAGCCAAACTTTCCAGAGGTCATGTGTTTTGGCAAGAAAATCTGAGATGTGACCAAATGCATATGTTTTGCCCTAAAAGCTTGCTATGGAAAGGGTATTTTCCAAAGGGCAGGTGTGGGTATCCACTGTCTCACAGCCACCTGAGACATCATTTCTGTTCATAAGTCCCTGTTAAATATTTCTTTTCAAGAAACTGGATTTATTAGTCTCTTTGGCCTCTCAGCTCCCTCAGGCTTTGGGGGGCAAGTTTGCATAGACCTGCCCACGTGGAACGCTTACCCTCAATTATTCATGGTGGTTTTATTCATAGTAGGCCCAAACTGAAAATAACCAATATGTCTATTAACTGGTAAGTGAATAAACAAATTTTAATTTATTCTTAAGATAGATACTGTGCTACAACAGAAAAGAATGAAAGATTGGTACACACATCACCACAGATGATGCTCGTTAAAAACATTAAAAGGAGGAGTTATACAGAAAAGAGTGCATGCTGTCTGATTCCTCGTGAAGTACTAGAAAAGGCAAAACCATGGTGGCTAAAAGCAAATTACTGGTTGTCAGAGGCTGGGGATGGGGTTGGGACATTTGCTGTAAGGGGGCATGAAGGATTTTGGGTGTGATGTTCTATACATGTTCTATGTCATGTTTGTGGTTGTGATTATACCAATACCATCATATGTTTGTCAAAACTCAAAAAATCGCATACTTAAAACAAATTTTATTATATAAATTATACTGCAACAAAGGTGATTGTTAAAAAACTATCCTTAATTTTTCACCTATAAAACTGACAAAACTCTAAGTTTGATAATGTACTGTATTAATCCCACTTTAGAGAAACAGGCACTCTTAGACATCATCTTTGTGGGAGTAAAATAGTCCATTCTATTATAAATAGGTTGTTGATACTATCTGTCAAAATTACAAATTCATACACACTTAGACCCAGCAATTCTATTATTGGAAACTATCCTAGTCAATTGAAAAATGGGAGATTATAAACATTATGCATTATGAGTTAGAATTCTAAAAACTGAATAACACGTTTAAAAAAATATGAAAATGAGAATTGATGAAGTATATATGATGTAAATACAAATGTAGGAGAAAAAAATGGCTGAAAAGAAAATGTTTCTAAGGAGAAAAGAAAGAGCATGGATTCTAAATAAGGATTTGAATGAAGTTATGAGACAAATTGATTAGACATTTCATTAATGTTCTCAAATCTTGCAGACATGCATGAAAAATAAATATCTCTAAAAGAAGTTATAAAAATCTTGAAAACACACTCATTAAATGGTATATTCAACTCAGTGTACAACTTATACTATAGATGACAATATGAAGAAAATTACCATATTTATTCAAAAAATAATTATAGAAAAGCTACTGCAACTATATCGTTGTGGCTATACTAGACCTGAACAAGACTTGTGTTTAGAAGGCTAAGATTCTTGAAGAGCACAAGACCCAAACTCATGAAGACTTTGATAAATATAAACTGAAATACGGCAGAAAGTGCCTATATGGTCAGGATAGGCTTCTGGGAGGAGATGGTCAGTGAGATGAGCCAAGAAAGTAGGTAGGAGTAAAATGGGAAACTTTTTTTTCTAGGAGCGGGGAATCATTTGGGTGGGAAGGCTGAAGGACAAGGAGTGAAACGGTGCAGAAGGGGAAGGACTTCAGATGTGAGATGGGGAAAATTAAGAGTGTAAGCAGAGGTACCCTCCTGGAGAACTTGAACACTACACTGCCGTGTCTGAACTTCTTACAGGCACAGGATGCCAATGGAGGCTTTGAGCAGGGGTGAGCCATGACAGTGGAGTTTTAAAATACAGCATATCTGGCTGCAGTGAGCAGGATGGATTGCAGCATAAGATTGCAGGCAGATACTGATTAGGAAAGTGTTGGAATACGTTAGGCACGAAGTGATAACTAAAGTTCTGGTCAAGGGTGTGGCTATGAGATCAAAAAGAAGGCTTGGATACAGAATAGATTACTTCACAAGAGCCAACATGCTTGACAACTAATCTCTTGTGTAGCAGAAAGAAAGGAAAGGGAAGAATCAAAGACAGCTTCTTGGTTTGAGACTGCCTGTGGAAAGAATGATAGTACCATTAACAGACATAATAAAGTCAGGAAGAAATATGTTGGAGTGAAACACTGGGCATCAGTAAACATTTTCAGAAGGTAACTAGGGAGAGAGAGCAGTCTTGGATAATTTAAATATGGAAGTCAACAGAGGACTGAAGGATAAAGAGGAGAATTAACATTGGTTAAGGGGGAAACTGCTGAAGGAGAGTATTACAAACAAGGAGTGGCCCTAGTAAGGACTAACAGAGCAGGGAGGCCCAAGGGAATCAGGGCTGGAAAGTCCATTAGGGCAGGTGATTACTAGGTCAACAGTTCCAGTAAAGTGGGCAGTTAAGGATAGGTTTCTGGGGTGTGGGAGAAGAGGCTCTAACCCATTCAAGGTAGGTAGTAATGACTATTTGCTTAAAGAAGTATCAAGACAAACGGGGAGAAAAAATATAGCTAGAGTAGTACCAAATGGCTATATGCTTTGGGACATAAAAGTAAAGGAGGAACTGGAAGAGAATTACACATATATATTCATATTGAATGAATATTGACATTTTTATCAGTGGATATATTTAAAAGCCAGTCTTCAAATAAAAATGAAGAAGCATGTGTTTCTTGCTGCTCAAGAATAGAGGTCCCAATCTAGTACCCTATAGGATGAATCTGGCTCACAGACAAAATACTAAATACATTATGCAAAGCATAGCATTTTAAACGTTTTGACTGAATGCCATAGTCCCCATCACTCCCTGTTGTCCCATAGCCAGCCTGCATCACTAGTTTGTCACCAGCCAAACTCAGAGAGCCTCTGCATGTGTAGTCCCTCATGTAAGTATTTCTAATGTTAAATCATTAAAAAAGGAAGGAAAATGTGAAAATAACTGAATGATTCCAGGCAAAGTATCCTGAGTTTGTCTGAGTATATTACAATTTTGCCTTAGCGAATTGAGTCCAGTGAATGTTATTTGTAGTTGTTGTTGTCTTCTGAATTATCTCAATGTGTAGAGCTCCCCCCACCCAGGCCCTCTCTTGGAGGACTGATTGTGGTTTGAGTGCTCTCACCCTTGTGTTTTCTGTGTGCTCCTGTTTGCTTGAGTGTTTCTTTTATCCAGTTCTGTTTAATTACCATGCAAAACCCTCTGTTGAGCTTTTAATTAGCAAGTTATCTCTGTCTGAAGACTGGAAACCCTGGGCTCTTTCAGCATATATTAGACAGCTAAAATATGAAATTAAAGAAAACAGAGTTTTAGCCAACAGAAACAAGTGACTCATTTCCTTGTGAAAACACACAAGGTTTATGTTACTCTGGCAACGATATTCCAGAATAGCATCTCTCCCCTCCCCTTTGAGAGCTTTTATGTGTTTCTGTTACAGTCTGTGTTCCACAGTGACCTAATGTTGAACCAAGTCACTTAGTGATTCATGAGACACAAGAGAACTGTGCTTTCATTTAAATAGCTCATCCTATGTCCTTTTGACCAAAGAAAAAAAAGTTGACTTTGTATGAAGAGAGGAACTGTAAAAGAGATATAAAGAACTCTTGAATGAGTGCTGTCTTAGGATGTAAGTGTGGTCCTGCTGTTACTTTAAAAACACCACAACTGGTTCCAGTGTGTTAGAATTCTAAGAGCCTGTTTTTCTAGATAGCTGATTAAATCATAATGTGCAACCTGTGTGTGTATGGCACAGGGAAATGAAAATTTAGAGATTGATTGCAGAAGTCTCCAGATGTTTCTTGGGACTCACATTGTGGGAGGGAAGTTCACAGTGCTGAGGGTCAAAATTTTAACCCAAACCACTCCAACTCTCCAAAGCAAAAACGTGTAGAGCAAAAACAGTTGAACTAACTCTGTCTTCTAGGTTTTAAATTCTCTGAGGTACTTAAAAGGAAGTGAGGAGAACCATCAGTTTATTAAGTGCTTGCTGCTGATGTTATTTAAAATTATGGTCTGAATGGAAGGATGGTTTCAGGATTTTAAGTTTAGATACTCTTTGTGAACAGCTGTATACTTTCATTGAAAGGGCAGTAAATTTTGTAGCCACTAGAATGCAATGAACTAAAAATTGTGGGTGTATGAAGATTTTTAGTTTCTTTCTCATACTTGCCACCTGTCTGCAAAAGAGAATTTCAGGTTTGTTCAATCATTGTTTTTTCCCTTTAAAAAAGTGTCTTTCCATTTCATTTGACTTTGGAGAGAAAGACTAGAATAAAGGCAGAGAGACACACTGGAATAGTAGGAGGATGAGGGAGAATGATTTAGTGTCAATATATATTTTATGTCCCATTTACATATAATGCTAATTTATATAATGAGGGGCTAGAAGAGGTAAAGTAAGTCGAAAAATAATAGAAAAAGTTATACGGGCTGAAAGTAGAGAAAAATTTTTGGAGATTTGAGAAAGGTCCAGGAACAGACATGTCATGTGATAGTGACAGGTAGAGGGGGAAAAAAGAGGGTTTTAAGAATTGCTGAGACTCATGTGTCTTTATAGTGTTCAGGACATACAAGAAAAGGGGTTCATTTATTTTGAAATTAAATTTGTTTGCCAGGACTGTATACTTTTGGCCAAAATACTGCACTGAGACTAAACTACATGGATTATGGTATTATAAACCACAAAAAGTATTTTTATTAAAAAATTGCTTAACAAAATTCTGAAGTTAGTCCTAATAGAAAAATCTAAAATTGGGAAATGTTGAGTGGAAATTCCTTTCTGTTTTTTCTCTTCTTCATTTTTCTGTGTGTGATACCCAAGTATTAAGATAGAAAGCAAAAGTAATTCTGAATTACTAAGGTCAAAACACATACTCAGCATGGTCATTGCAAAGGTATCTCTGATATGAGTGGCCTTCCCTTTCAACATAAATAAATAAAAGGCATTAGGGAACAATTTAAATTATAAAATTAGTTTCATTATAATTTCTTACGTGATTTTTTTCATTTTAATAAACAACTTACTATTTTTTTGTTTTTACTGTAATTTTTCTCTTTTTTCTTCAAACTTCAACTCTGCTTTTGGGTATCTTTAAAAAAAGTCGACCTATTGGGCATGTGGCTTCTGAAATTACAATTACAAGTCCCCATAGAAATACTGATAGAATATTTTCTTTTTTGAAATTAATAACAAACTGAAGTAACTGCAAAATATTCTCAACTTGTTCAGCAATGTAAGATGAGAAAGCTGAACTACTTGCCACACAGGGCAAATAAAGCAGGTTTTACATTTTTGTAAATTGTAATCCTCTACCATAAACATCAATGAAATCACCTCTAGAAATATAACTGCATGAGAGTCTGATAGTTTTGTATATATTTCAAACTTGAAATATAAAACGTGAATGACTTATAGACCGCAAGGTGTGAACTTTGATAGAAATAAACACTGACCAAGACCCTGATCATCAGCCTTAAAAAAGATGTTATGTATCACAACATATTTGTTCTAGAATGCATTATTATTATTATTAATGAACCAACAAGATAAGTGTCTGATTCCCAAACTGTTTGTTGGCCTAAATATTATTAAATTTCATGAACCATTTTGCTTCTGCAAATTTAGAAGGAAATCTGGTGATTTTATTGAATAATAAATATTAGCTATGCCTATATGTTATGAGAATGACTAAGAGTAGGGGGATCTCTGGAATCATTGAGATAGAAAACTTTTGATTAATTGAAAAACATTTAGTTGTGGTAAAATATACACAGCATAAAATTTAGCATTTTGAACATACAGTTTAGTAGTGTTAGTACACAAAGTGTTGTACCACCAATCTCCAGAACTCTCTTAATCTTGTAAAACTGAAGCTCTATATCCATTAAACAACTACACCTTATTTTCCCTGCCCTCAGCTTCTGGGAACCACAATTCTACTTTGTCATGATGAATTGAGTACTCTAGACACTTGATATAAATGAAATCATATAGAATTTGTCTTTTTGTGACCAGTTTATTTCATTTAGCATGATGTCATCAGGGTTTACCTGTGTTGTATCACGTGGCAGGGTTTCCTTTTTAAGACTAATACTCTATTGCATGTATATTCCACATTTTGCTTATCCATTCATCTGTCGATGGACACTTGGGTTGCTTCCATCTTTTGGCTATTGTAAATAATGCTGCTATGAACATGGGTATCTGTTTGAGACTCTGCTTTCTTTTGGGTATATACCCAGAATTGGGATTGGCAGATCATATGGTAATTCTGTCTTTGAATTTTTGAGCAACTACTATACTGTTTTCTGTAGCAGCTAAACCTTATCCACCAACAATGCACAAGGGTATCAATTTCCCCACATTCTGGTTGACACTTATTATTTCCTGTTTTTAAATTTTTATTATTTTTTTTAATAGTCACATTAATGGTTGTGAGGTGGTACTTAATTTTTTTTTCTTCTTGAGTTATCTTGTTTTTTTAAGACTGAGTCTCTCTCTGTTGCCCAGGCTGGAGTGCAGTGGTGTGATCCTGGTTCACTGAAACCTGTACCTTCCAGGTTCAAGCAATTCTGCCTGAGCCTCCTGAGTAGCTGAGATTACAGGCACATGCCGCCACCACACCTGGCTAATTTTTTTTTATATTTTTGGTGGAGACAGGGTTTCACCATGTTGGCCAGACTGGTTTCGAACTCCTGACCTCAAATGATCTGCCCACCTCAGCCTCCCAACGTGTTGGGATTACAGGTGTGAGCCACTGCGCCCGGCCTTAATTTTAACTGCATTCAAACAGTAAAATTATTAAATAGAATTATGCCTCCTGTGCATGTAGAAAAAGTGTAATTCAATTTTTGCTTAAGTTGCCTATCCCTTTTTGAAGTTCATTTAAAAAACATGAGACATGTATTACATAATAACACATTTTTAAATAAAATTATTTTACACTTAAGATTCCATTTATCTATTGCTAAATAATAGATAAATGGCATCCCAAACTAAATGGCTTAAAACAACCATCCATTATTTAACTCAAGATCAATGATTTGTGCAGGGTTGGAGGGGACTGCACATCTCTGTTTCATGTGATATAAACCAAGGTGGATGTGTGCAGGCCAGGATATTGGGAAGGCTTGTTTACTCACAGGTATGGTAGGTGCTGTTGGCTAAGACTTCAGCTAAAAATGCGGGCAGGAATGTCTATGCTTTGTTGCTCCATGTACATTCTTGGGTTCCTCATAGCATAGTGACTGGGTTCGAAAAGCAAGTGACCTGAAAGGCAGCTAGGAGGAAGTTGTACTGTCTTTTATAGCTTATGTTCAAAAATCACATAGTGATGCTTTTGGTGTAAACTATTAATTGAAGAAACCACAAAAGCTTACTTGGGTTCAAGAAAGGAGACATAGACTTTACTTCTTGATCAGGGAACAGCAAGGCTCTGGAAGAACATATGGGATGAAAAGAATTGTTGTGGCCATTTTTGGAAACCACAATCTGCCACACTTAGTAACTTACTAAATCAGGTAACTGTATGTAAAAGCATCTTTGTCTAACACTTAAAATAGTCACATTTATTTTATGTTTCAAGGTAAATTATAGATATACGTAACTATACTACATTACATAGAAGTTCTAATGAGGTTTTCTCTTTTCAAAAGTTCTCTATCATGTAGATGCACATCCAGTCTGTCTGTCCTGCCCTTATTTTATGAGCTTTGCAGGCCTGGAGCAAGAGTGCAGCTGGAGAACCATATATCATATATTTAAATATTTAATAGTTTCAAATCAAATTAGCAACATAAGTGAAATCATTTCTATTCCTTTTACCTTGACAAATATTCCTTTACAACAATCTGGGACGTCAGATTTCAATTTAGAATTTTGGAATTTAAGAAGTTCTATGCCAAATGTGACGGGAGAGGCTGCTCCTGACTGCCACCTCCTGTCTCCATTTCCCTTCCCTTCCCCAGCTCCATCCAACATTGAAGGGCTTTATATAACACATATGAACAACCCACTCCTTATCCAACTTCCAGCTATAATACAGTGACATACTAGAAGTGACTGTTCTTGGGCCATCTCTCAGGCCTAGAAGCACAAACATCAGAGGTGCAGACCACCTTCTGGAAGATGGTGCAGGGAAGAGGCCCATGTAGCCCAGGCTGTAGGGCATCCTGGAGCCATTAGTGTAGGCAGTTACAGGGTCTAAAGGACACAGAATGAGATCTAGAAGTGAGGATAGTAGCCACATCCACTTGGCCCTGTCTCCGGTAGTCTTGGAGCACAGCTGGAGGAGGAGCAGTACAGGGCTCTGGAATACTCAGAATCCAGAGCAGGGAGCCTCTTGCCCGTGTGAGAACACAGTACTTGCAAGAAGGTGGGAAAGAGGGCACAGTGCCGCTCCCATCCTGAGCTCGCCCTGGGCTTACTTGACATGCCAGGTGCATTTCTTTTCTTCCCCTTCCATTCCTTCCTCCCTCTTTCCTTTTCCTTTCTGTCACTTCTCTTTCTCTTCTGTCTTTTCTCTTTCATTCTTTCATTTTCCCCTTTTCTTTTTTGATTTATTTTCCAGATCTTTCTGGATACTCTTTGTTCATCTTGATGAGTCCCATCCCCCAAAGCGAAAGGTACCAGGGCTTGATTAAAGATCTTTCTTTTGCAATGGCACCATCCACCAGGAATGAGGGCATTGGATTCTGACAGTGATTTTATGGCCTGCCTTTATCTGCCCTCTGGAGTCAGTTTTCCAGACTCAAAGTTGGAGTCCAAGCCTGCATTTTGGTACCACTTATACCCAGATGTATAGTTCTGGGCTTTACAAACCAAGGTTTATAATAGAGGAGCTGCTTTTATTTCAAGGTAACCAACATGATTTGCCCTATTGACCTCCAACCAGGCAGGAACAAACAACTTTTATTAGAATTGGTGTTACTTGGAAAGGATATTTGGAAAGAGTGAGTCAAAAACACATTTTTTCCCCAAGATTTTGGTTCATTTTAGTTCAACTACTTTACCAGATGCTTTGGTAAAATGTTTTTGGGTCCAGTCCTAATTGGTCTCCAAAACCAATATGACAGAATTAAATAACCTACCATGCACCCACTTTGTCTTCTATCCTGTGTCATGTTTTCCTTCAAACCACTTTGACTTAAAAATTTTTGTATTGGTTTATTTCCTGTACCTCAACTAAAGATCACTTTAGTTCCTACAGGATTTATACAACCTCCATGTCCAGATGGGTTATGTTAAGAGGTAACTAAACTATTCTCCAGTCAATTACCTTAATATTGTTATCTCTGCTGGCTCTTGACTCTGGCAAAATTTTAAGGCTCAAATACTAACATAAACCATTCTTTACAAAAATAAAGAAATAAGATAATTACATCATCTCTTCTTTCTATAATTGAAAGTATTAATTACATAGAGAACAAAAAGTATGTTAGTTTCAGCTATTTTTTTGTATTTAGACTTTAAACAGGGTAAAAGCTTCTGGACATTATATGTCAAGAGCTCTAAGTATACATTAGATATACAGGTTTTAAGACACTAAAAGCTAGAAATAAAATTGATATAAAAATGGATCTGTCAACTCCTAATACTCAAAGGTATAATATGAGCTTCGAGGAGTTAAGCATGGAAGACATGGGCCATTACAAAACATTTCAATTTTTCTGACATGATCTGCCTGATGAATTTTTACTTTCTGATTATTTTTGAGAGCTCTAAGTTTTCTTTTTAAGTAAGTCTTAGTTTTTAGTATAGAAAATCTGTAAGACCACAAAAGAAAAATATCATTAATAATTTCCTAAACCAAAGATATCTTTATTTCCACATACATCCTTTTTTAAATTAAAAAAGTTTTCTCCATAACAAAAACTTTTTCTACAGCAATATTTATAAATATTTGATAACAATATATAAAAATATTTTGTAGAAGTAACATATACAACAAAATTTCAAGCCATATGAGAGTTAAAAATACAGAATAAAAATTGTCTCTGGAAAATATGACATGTATTTTTATGTCACTAAGTCTGTATCATCCAAATAAAATATTACTAAAAACGAATTAGGAGAAAGAAGGAAAGAGATACTTTAATTTTCATTCTCTTTCTCTCTCTCATTAGAGCATTATTATATATTTTTTACAAAGATAATTTAGATATTTAATCATATATTAGGAATATTTTTGCCCTTGAAGATACTCTTGTTGGAGGCTATGACTGTTCTAAGCTGTTGTTGTATAGACTTGCTGACTGCTGTCAACTTGAGATCTTTGAATTTGTATCATTGTTTATTGGATTTCGTATCTTTTTGAAATTACCTTTTCATTGTAGTGTATTATATCCTAAAGTAGTATTTTGAGAGGTAGTCTGTGGGTTGTGATAAACTTTCTGATTATTTTCATGGCCAAAATTATATCTTTTTTGCACTTGTATCTGATTGATGTTTTGCTCAGGTGTAGAATTATATATTCAAAATAATTGTTTTTTCTCAGTAGTATAAAGGCATTGCTCAATTGAATTACAATATCTAATGCCCCAAATAAAAAGTCTGATACCATTCCGATTCTCAATCCTTTATATATAACTATTCTTTCTTTCTGGAACCCTGTAGAATCTTTATCATCAGAGTTCTGAAAAAATGCTGGATATGTTTAAATAAGGGCACTTAAAAAATATTAACAGAATTATAAACTGCCACCCAAAAAGCTAATGCTTTAAAACAATAGCAAGTTACTATTTCTTATGATTCTTTTGGCCAAGAAATAGTGCTAAGCTTGGCAGAGCAATTGCTTTCCTGCATTGGGGTTAACTGGGATCACTCACTTAGCTATGTTCAGCTGACTGCAGGGGTGGGCTGGAAGGACCAAGAAAGCTTCATTCATATCTTTTTTGCTTTGGTATTCTTCCACATGGCCGCTTTCTCCAGATGGTTTTCTTTATTTGACTGTCCAACCTGAACTTTCTTGCAGCATGACAGCTGGCTTCCCCAAAGAAGGCTAAGCAGAAGGTATAATGCCTCATCCTGCCCAGTCCCAGGAGCTACCCAATGCTACTGCTGCCACGTTCTGTTGGTAAAAGCAAGTCTCTGAAGAAATGCAAGTTTAAGAAGGGGAAGTACAGTTTGATAAAAAGAGTAACAAAGTCTCAATGCAACAGTCATGTGGGATAAGAGATATTGTAACCATCTTTGGAAACACTTCACCACATGCATTTAGTTAGACTTTTCAATTCAAAAACATTATTCTCAGTTTTAGAATATTTCCTTTTATTATCTTTTCTCCCTCTCTGTTATATTCTTAGTTTTGTCATTTAGGAACTCCTGTTAGATGAGCTAACTAACAGGGACATGACCTTCTGTGTCTTAACCTTTCTTCTAGCATTTCTACCCATGTTATCTCTCCCCAATTTCCCCACCCCATGCTGTTCCTTCACTAGTCCCCTGCAACAGACCCCAGTGTGTGATGCTCCCCTCCGTGTGTTCACGTGTTCTCATTGTTCAACACCTACCTATGAGTGAGAACATGAAGTGTTTGATTTTCTGTTCTTGTGTCAGTTTGCTGAGAATGCTAGTTTCTAGATTCATCCATGTCCCTACAAACAACACGAGCTCATCGTTTTTTATGGCTGCATGGTGTTCCATGGTGTATATGTGCCACATTTTCCTTGCCCAGTCTATCATCGATGGGCATTTGGTTTGGTTCCAGGTCTTTGCTATCATAAGTAGTGCCACAATGAACATATGTGTGCATGTGTCTTTATAATAGAAAGATTTATAATCCTTTGGGTATATACCCAGTAATGGGATTGCTGGGTCAAATGGAATTTCTATTTCTAGATCCTTGAGGAATTGCCACACTGTCTTCCCCAATGACTGAACTAATTTATACTCCCACCAATAATGTCAAATTGTTTCTATTTCTCCACATCCTCTCCAGCATCTGTTGTCTCCAGATTTTTTAATGATTGCCATTCTAACTAGCATGAGATGGTATCTCAATGTGGTATTGATTTGCATTTATCTAATGACCAGTGATGATGAGCATTTTTGCATGTTTGTTGGGCTCATATATGTCTTCTTTTCAAAAGCATCTGTTCGTATCCTTTGCCCACTTTTTAATGGGTTTGCTTTTTTGTGTGTAAATCTGTTTTAGTTCTTTGTAGATTCTGGATATTAGCCCTTTGTCAAATGGGTAGATTGTAAAAAAATTTTTCCCATACTGTTAGTTGCTGCTTCACTTTAATGATTGTTTCTTTTGCTGCACAGAAGCTCTGGAGTTTAATTTGGTCCCATTTGTCTATTTTAGCTTTTGCTGCCAGTGCTTTTGGTGTTTTAGTCATGAAGTCCTTGCCTATGCCTGTGTCCTGAACGGTTTTGCCTAGGTTTTCTTCTAGGGTTTTTATGACATTAGGTCTTATGTTTAAGTCTTTAATCCATCTGGAGTTAATTTTAGTGTAAGGTATCAGGAAGGGGTCCAGTTACAGCTTTCTGCACATGGCTAGCCAGTTTTCCCAACACCATTTATTAAACAAGGAATCCTTTCCCCATTGCTTGTTTTTCTAAGGTTTGTCAAAGATCAGATGGTTGTAGATGTGTGGCATGACCTCTGTTCTGTTCCATTGGTCTATATCTCTGTTTTGGTACCAGTACCATGCTGTTTTGATAACTGTAGCCTTGTATAGTTTGAAGTCCAGTAGTGTGATGCCTCCAGCATTGTTCTTTGTGCTTAGGATTGTCTTGGCTACACAGGATCTCTTTTGGTTGCATATGAAGTTTAAGGTGGTTTTTCCCAGTTCTGTGAAGAAGGTCATTTGTAGCTTGATGGGGATAGCATTAAATCTATAAATTACTTTGGGAAGTATGGCCATTTTCATGATATTGATTCTTCCTATAGAATATTTTTCCATCTGTTTGTGTCATCTCTTATTTCCTTGAGCAGTGGTTTGTGGTTCTCCTTGAAGAGGTCCTTTACATTCCTTGTTAGTTGTACTCCTAGGTGTTTTATTCTCTTTGTAGCAATTGTGAATGGGAGTTCGCTCTTGATTTGGCTCTCTTTAAGTCTGTTATTGGTGTATAGGAATGCCTGTGATTTCTACAAATGGATTTTGTATCCTGAGACTTTGCTGAAGTTGCTTATCAGTTTGAGGAGATTTTGGGCTGAGACAATGGGGTCTTCTAAATATACAATCATGTCCTCTGCAAATAGAGACAATTTGACTTTCTCCTTTCCTAATTGAATATGCTTTATTTATTTTTCTTGCCTGACTGCTCTGGCTAGAACTTCCAATACTATATTGAATAGGAGTGGTGAGAGAGGGCATCCTTGTCTAGTGCCAGATTTCAAAGGGAATGCTTCCAGTTTTCACCCATCCAGTATGATATTGGCCATGGATTTTTCATAAATAGCTTTTATTATTTTGAATTACATTCCATTGATACCTAGTTTATTGAGAGTTTTTAGCATAAAGGGCTGTTGAATTTTGTCAAAGGCCTTCTCTGCATCTATAAGATGATCATGTGGTTTTTGTCTTTGGTTCTGTTTATGTAATGTATTACATTTATAGACTAGCGTATGTTGAACCAGCCTTGCATCTCCAGGATAAAGCCTACTTGATTGTGATGGATAAGCTTTTTGATGTGCTGTTGCAATCGGTTTGCCACTGTTTTGCTGAAGACTTTTGCATCTATGTTCATCCTCAGCGGTGGCCTGAAGTTTTATTTTTGTGTTGAGTCTCTGCCGGGTTTTGGTATCAGGATGATGTTGGTCTCATAAAATGATTTGGGAAGGTTTCCTTCTTTTTGTATTATTTGAAATAGTTTCAGAAGGAATGGTACCAGCTCCTCTTTGTATGTCTGATAGAAATCAGCTGTGAACTTGTCTGAACCTGGACTTCTTTTGATTGGTAAGTTATTAATTGCTGCCTCAACTTCAGCCATTGTTATTGGCCTATTCAGGGTTTCAACTTCTTTCTGGTTTAGTCTTGGGAGGGTGCAAGTGTCCAGGAATTTATCCATTTCTTCCAGGCTTACTGCTTTATGTGCATGGAGTTGTTTGTAGTAATTTCTGATGGTAGTTTGTATTTCTGTGGAATCGGTGGTGATATCCCCTTTATCGTTTTTTATTGCATCTATTTGATTCTTCTCTTTTCTTTTTTATTAATCAGGCTCTCTTTTCTTTTTTGTTAATCTTCTCTCTCTTCTTTTTTATTAATCTGTCTCTTTTGTTGATCTTTTCAAAAAACCAGCTCCTGGATTTATTGATTTTTTTTGAGGGGTGTGTGTGTGTGTGTGTGTGTGTGTGTGTGTGTGTGTGTGTGTCTCTGTCTCATTCAGTTGTGCTCTCATCTTAGTTATTTCTTGTCTTCTGCTAGCTTTTGAGTTTCTTTTTTTTTTTTATCTTCTCCTCTAGCTCTTTCAATTTTGATGATAGGGTGTTGATTTTAGATCTTTCCTTGCTTCTCATATGGGCATTTAATGCTATAAATTTCCCTCTAGACACTGCTTTAAATGTGTCCCAGAGGTTCTGGTATGTTGTGTCTTCATTCTCGTTGGTTTCAAAGAACATCTTTATTTCTGCCTTGATTTCATTGCATCCAGTCGACATTCAGGAGCCAGTTGTTCAGTTTCCATGAAGTTGTGTGGTTTCTGAGTTAGTTTCTTAATCCTGAGTTCTAATTTGATTGCACTGTGGTCTGAGAGACTGTTAAGATTTCCATTTTTTGCATTTGCTGAGGAGTGATTTACTTCCAAGTATGTGGTCAGTTTTAGAGTAGGTGCAATGTGGTTCTGAGAACAATGCATATTCTGTGGATTTGGGGTGAAGAGTTCTGTAGATGTCTATTAGATATGCTTGGTCCAGATCTGAGTTCAAGTCCTGGATATCCTTGTTAATTTTCTGTCTCGATGATCTGGCTAATATTGACAGTGGAGTGTTAAAGTCTCCCACTATTATTGTGTGGGAGTCTAAGTCTCTTTGTAGGTTGTTAAGAACTTGCTTTATGTATCCCGGTGCTCCTGTATTGGGTGCCTATATATTTGGGATCGTTAACTCTTCTTGTTGCATTGATCCGTTTACCATTATGTAATGCCTTTCTTTGTCTCTTTTGATCTTTGTTGGTTTAAAGTCCATTTTATCAGAGAGTAGGATTACAACTCCTGCTTTTTTTTGCTCTCCATTTGCTTGGTAAATCTTCCTCCATCCCTTTATTTTGAGCCTGTGTGTATCCTTGCATGTGAGGTGGGTTTCCTGAATATAGCACATCAATGGATCTTTACTTTATATCCAATTTGCCAGTCTGTGTCTTTTGATTGGGGCACTTAGTCCATTTACATTTAAGGTTAATGTTTTTAAGCGTGAATTTGATCCTCCCATTTTGATACTAGCTGGTTGTTTTGCTTGTTAGTTGATGCAGTTTATTCATTGTGTCGATGGTCTTTACCATTTGGTACGTTTTTGGAGTGGCCAGTACTGGTTGTTCCTTTCCTTGTTTAGTGCTTCTTTCAGCAGCTCTTGTAAGGCAGGCCTGGTGGTGAAGAAATCTCTCAGCAGTTGCTTGTCCGTAAAGGATTTTATTTCTCCTTTGCTTATGAAGCTTAGTTTGGCTGGATATGAAGTTCCAGGTTGAAAGTTCCTTTCTTTAAAAATGTTGAATATTGGCCCCCACTCTCTTCTGGCTTGTAGGGTTTCTACTGAGAGATTTACTGTGAGTCTGATGGGCTTCCCTTTGTGTGTAACCCAACCTTTCTCTCTGGCTGCGTTTAGCATTTTTCCCTTCATTTCAATCCTTGTGAATCTGATGATTATGTGTCTTGGGGTTGCTCTTCTCATGGACTATCTTTGTGGTGTTCTCTGTATTTCCTGAATTTGAATGTTGGCCTGCCTTGCTAGGTTGAAGAAGTTCTCCTGGATAATATCCTGAAGAGTGTTTTCCAGCTTGGATTCATTCTCCTTGTTACATTCAGATACACCTATCAAATGTAGATTAGGTTTTTTCAAATAATCCCATATTTCTTGGAGGCTTTGTTCATTTCTTTTCACTCTTTTTTCTATAATCTTGCCTCTCATTTTATTTCATTGAGTTGATCTTCAATCTCTGATATCCTTTCTTCTGCTTGGTCAATTTGGGTATTGAAACGTGTATACTTCACAAAGTTCTCGTGCTATGTTCTTCAGTTCCATCAAGTCGTTTATGTTCGTCTCTAAGCTGGTTATTCTAGTTAGCATTTTGTCTAATCTTTTTTCAAGATTCTTAGTTTCTTTGCACTGGGTTAGAACATGTTCTTTTAGCTCAGAGAAGTTTGTTATTACCCACCTTCTGAAGCCTGCTCATATCAATTCATCAGACTCATTCTCCATCCAGCTTTGTTCCCTTGCTGGTGAAGAGTTGTGATCACTTGGAGGAAGAGAGGTGTTCTGAATTTTGGTGTTTTCATCCTTTTTGTGTTGTTTTCTTCCCATCTTCATGGATTTACCTACTTGTGGTCTTTGTAGTTGGTGGCTTTTGGATGGGGTATCTGAGTGGACATCCTTTTTGTTGATGTTGAAGCTAATTCTCTCTGTTTTTTAGTTTTCCTTCTAACAGTCAGGCCTCTCTGCTGCAGGACTGCTGGAGGTCCACTCCAGACCCTGCTTGCCTGGGAATCACCGGCAGGGCTGCAGAACAGTGAGGGTTGCTGCCAGTTTCTTCTTCTGTTATCTTTGTCCCAGAAGGTACCCACCAGATGTCAGCCAGAGCTCTCCTTTATGAGGTACCTCTTTGGATATACGGGAGTTGGGGAGCCACTTGAGGAGATAGTCTGTCCCTTATCAGAGCTGAAGTGCTGTTCTGGGAGCTCTGTTGTTCCATTCAGAGCTGCTAGGCAGGTATATTTGTCTGCTGCAGCAGAACTCATAACTGCCTCTTTTCCCAGATGCTCTGTCCTGGGAAGGTGGGGCTTTATTTATAAGTTCCTGACATGCTGTTGCCTTTTTTCAGAGAAGCCCTGCCAAGTAAGGAGGTAGCCTAGTCACGGTCTGCCAACAGAGGTGTTGCTGAGCTGCTGCAGGCTCTGCATAGCTGCTGTGTGAACTTCTTTGTTTTTTTTTTTTTTTTTTTCACAGAGGTACAGTTAGAACTTCCTTGGTAATGGCGGTCTGCCTCAGTAATGGCAGAGTGCCTCAGTAATGGTGGAATTCCTCAGTAATGGCAGATTTCTGCAGTAATGGAGGACTTCCTCGGTAATGGCAGACTGCCTTGGTATTGGTGGACTTCCTCAGTAATGGCAGATTGCCTTGGTAATGGCGGACTTCCTCTGTAATGGCAGACTTCCTCAGTAATGGCGGACTGCCTCAGTAGGTAGACTGCCTCAGTAATGGCGGATGCCCTTCCCCTCACAGAGCTGGACCATCGTCCAGCTGTACTTGCTGCAAAACTCTCAATCCAGAGCATTTCTGATTACTGGTCTTTGTGGAGTGGGACCCAGATCACCTGGCTCCCTGCTTTAAGCACCCTCTTTTTCAGTTGAATGGGTGGCTCTGTCTCCCAGCCATTCCAGGTGCCAGTTGAAAGAGCTGCCCAGATTTGTGTCAGTTTTTGTGTGAAAATCTGCAGCGCTGGCTGAAACAGCCATGGTGGAAACTCATGGCACATTTCAGCCTGGGAATCTCCTGGTCTGTGGGTGGTAAAAACTGTGAAAGAAGTGTAGTATCTGAACTGGAGTGCTGGAGTGGATTGAAAAGCCCCCAATGGCCTCTGTTGGGTAGGGCAGGGGTGTCCTCCAGGGATTGCACTACTGGGGTGAGGCAGCGCCCTGCCTAGCCTGTGCTCCTCCTCTTGGGCTACTCCCACTGTGCACACAGTCCCATTGAGATGCAACTGGTACCTCGTTTGGAAATGCGGTGCTCACTCACCCTCTGTGTTGCTTTTGCTGGGAACTGCACTCCAGAGGTGTTCCTATTTGGCCATCTTGGATCCCTTCCCCCAAGCTCTGTTTTTTTTTTTTTTTTTAATCTTTTAGAGGATTTCTTTAGTTTTTTTTCTCAGAAAGTCTATTGAATTTCTTATACATTCAGCGACATTTTTAAATTTCCATGAACTCTTTGCTATTCTTTAATTGCATATTCTTCTTAGCAGTGTGTTCTTGTTTTCTATAGGCAAGTTGTTCCCTAATATTTTTAAAGTTGAAAATTTTATTTGTTCCCTCAATTATCACTGTTTCTCCTGAGGTCATTGTTTTATTTCCTCATTATACTTTTTAACAGTAGACAAAAAGACAAGCTGTTTAACAGAGGGAGCATGTCTGAGTTTCCTCATAGGTGTCTAGTCTTGTTGAACCAATGAGTTTCTTCTATTCATTGAAAGCCAAGTGTGAACATGGTCACTGAAAAGCTTTACTTAAGAGGGAGTGAGATCTGAAAGCAGGCAGGTAAACAGACTAACTCTGTCCTGTTTCATACCAGTGAGGAAGGCTTTGTTCTGAAGTGCTTCCGGCATATTGGTCAGTTTCTTTAGACATTAGTTCTTTGGTTTTATTGTGGAGGCAAACATTGTGGCCATGTTAGAGAGGATGGGATGGGGTTGGGAAGGGGCCAAGTAGTACAATTCCTATATAAAAATCCCTGATTAAATCATCTTGATTTCCATCCCTTTTCTTAGTCCGGCTTCCTCCAAACTTAGAGCCTCTCTTTTACTTTGTTGCTGAGAAAATGGCTCCTACCCCTCTTGGAGCTTTTTCAGTATCCATTCTACATTCTCTCTTCCAGAGATTTATCAAAAGCCTTGTTTCCCTGATACTTTCTCCTCTCCTTCACAATACTGTTATGCACTTAATTTTTTTCAGCTTAGGTAATAAAAATTTGTTCAGAATTCCTAGGTTAGTGGTTATCTCCTTTCAGCTTTGAGGGAGGGAACAACACTGCGAAAAAATCACTGAGAAAGGGCACACTGTCCCAACAGCGTGGCCTGTGGCCAACACAGGAAAAAGGAAGTTAATTCCCCAGAAAAAGCTTTGTGCTTTAGTCTTCCTTAATCCAAGAGAAGTTAGGAGGACAGGTGCAGGGGACTGTTAAACTTGTCTTTTTTCGTACTTCTTCACTGTTCTCACTTTGAGATGTGTTCAGTCGGCCACACTGAAATGGAAGATTACAACGTGATATTAATGGTTGCTTGGTAGTCTACTATATAAATGGACTGTAACTTGCTTAAATGAGCAGTTAGATTATTTTCATTGTTTGGTTATTCTTGTAAATGTGTAAGGATAAAAAAATATGTTTTTATTTATTTATTTATTTTTGAGTCAGGGTCTCACTCTGTTACCCAGTCTCAAGTGCAGTGGCACCATCATGGCTCATCATAACCTCAAACTTCTGGGCTTAAGCCATCCTCCCACATAGCTAGGACTACAGATGTATGCCATCACACATAGCTAAGTTTTATTATTATTATTTTTTTAAAGGCGGGTTCTCCCTGTATTTCTCAGGCTGGTCTTGAACTCCTGGCCTCAGGTGATCCTCCCTCCTTGGCCTCCCAAAGTGTTGGGATTACAGATGTGAGCCAGTAAGCCCAGCCAAATATGTTACCTTAAAGATAGTTAAGTCTTTATGGGCATAGCTGGAATAAGCTGGATGAGCTGACAAAACAGTTAAAATGTTTCCCATAAGAAATAAGGGTTTTTTTGTTTGTTTGTTTTTTAAAGGAAGTAAATGAGCTAGGGAGAAGAAAAGAAGGGTAAAAGATCAAGGAGAATCAGCAATATAGCAATAAGCTGAAGCCCAGGTAGAAGAGAAAGCCAGAATTAAGGGGAATGTTGTAAGGAGATGGGTGTCTATGATTTGGTGTTAAGTTGTTGACTGTACTCTGTTCCCCTGTAATGTCCTCTGTAGCTTCACACCTGCAGTAGAGTCTGCTATACACAGCCTTTGGGGAGAGAGGGGATTGGGCAGTGCCCAGAAACGAAAAGAGAGAAGATGGGGGGAAAAGACATTGGGGATGATAAATTCAGCAGTAATACATACTTGAACCCAGAAGGTTCTAGCAGAATATAAACAAGGCACACCCTGACCATCTGTATACATATGGTGTTTTATTTTATTTTTTGAGTTTTTTTGAGACAGAGTCTCACTGTGTCGCCCAGGCTGATCTCAAATTCCTGGGCTCAAGCTGCTTCAGTCTCCCAAAGTGCTGAGGTTACAGGCATGAGCCACTGCACACAGCCTGGAACACATTTTGGAACATATTTTACATGAAACTCGAAGGGCTAATTTTCTATATCAAGTCTCTTCCACTCCATCTCAGTCTCTTTTTACCTAGGCTACACAGTGCCAGGTAAAGTCCTCTTCCTTTCAATCAGAAAAAGTTTTCAAAAGGCCTTAGAAGAGTGAGGATGGATTGCTGAACTTACTGCCATTCCACCGTGTAAGGACTAGGCATGGCCAAGCTGTCTTGAAGGACTAGCTTGCCTTTCTCAAAGTATCGTCTGTATCAGTTAAGAGGACTTACAGTTGTGAAAGAAATCCTAACTCACACTACTTTATACATAAGAAGGGGAAATGATTGACTGACTTAGTCATGGAGTAGGGTAGGCTTTAAGTTTGGCTTAATCCTGTCTCTCTCTTTTATTGTCATTACTCTTCAAGCGGCCAGAAAAGTCTACAGAAGTTCCTGGCCTCCCATACATACAAAACAGCACTCAGAGCAGGGAGAGAGGATGTCTTCCAGGGGTTTCTTTTAAGAGGACATTTTTCCCAGAAGCTCTCAGCAAATCTTTCCTCACTTCTCACTGATCACATGTCCATTCTTTAACCAACCCCAGTTCTCAGTGGATCCTGAAGCAATTTAATGAGATGAGGTCACCATGATTGAAAGTGGGAGAGAAGGAAGTTAGATAGCTTCAATGTCCAGTGCATGCTCTTCTTCATAGCAAGGGTCTCCTCCTCCGTCTCTGATCTCCATATGAAAGAATCTCACCATTTAAACACAACTTTCTTCATGTCCTCTCTCTGATTAATTGCCACCTCTCTGCTAGGGAGAGGTGGCAATTAATCTTGGGTTCTCAGTTTCTCATTACTCTCCAAGCCCATGACTATTTTCTGACCTGTCCCAAATAATCTTTAGCTTCTGCCTCTCCCTAGTTGGTGATTTCTTAACAACCATTTGGATGCTGAAAATCCATTTTCTCAGCACTCTACCAAATATTTTACTCCATGAGTACTACTCTTCTACCGTTTGTACAAATCTTGGTGACCCAAGGTGTCTCTGGAATGTTGCCATGACAATCCTATGCCGCCTCCTATACCTGTTCCATGCAATTTATAGTTTACTAGACACTAAAGGATATATACTCATTTCAAATGTCGTTAAGTATTTTCAATTACTTTTAAAAGGGATGGCACCAAATTATACTCTGAGTAAGAAATGACTACCTATGTCCCGTCACATGCTGCCAACAGTGTGTGCCATCTAGCTTTTTGATCATTGCTCATTTTATAGGTTAAAAGCTGGCACTGTTAATCTCAGTAATTTCTTTGTAAACTGGAGTATATTCTCAAGTAATTATTTTTTCTTGAAAAAGAAGGGGCACCTGGGTGCGTTGGCTCATTCCTCTAATCCCAGAGCTTTGAAAGGCCAGGATGGGTGCATCACTTAAGACCAGGAGTTTGAGACCAGCCTGGGAAACATGGCAAAACTCTCATCTGTACAAAAAAATACAAAACTTAGCCAGGCATGGTGGTGTATACCCGTAGTCCCAGGTACTCAGGAAGCTGAGGTTGGAGGATCTCTTCAGAGCCTGGGTGACAGAGTGAGAGACCCTGTGGGGAGGGGGAGAGAGAGAGAGAGAATGAGAGACAGAGAGAAAAGGAAGGGAAGAATTCCTGCATGAAATATTTTCTGAGCCCTCATGTGCAACTATCTATTGGCTTATACACACGAATGACATATCTGAGAGTTCTAGGTTCACAGTACAGTGGTATCCTGGTTGTTGAACAGTTATGCAGCTAGTCTGATTTTCATCTTTGTACATAATTTGATAACTGTTTTGCATTCTTGAAAATTATGAGATGTTTCTTCCTTTTTGTTATATAGATATTTTTCCAGGATTTATTTAGTTGTAAGTTTGGTTTTGATTTTGTGTGTGTGTGTGTGTGTGTGTGTGTGTGAACATATCTGTTTCCCTCAAACATTTTTATGTGGTTTTACAATTGTTATTATTAGTTACAGTTTCTTTTTCAGGAAACCTTGATTTTTTAATTAAAAATTTATTTTTTAATTTTAAGTTCTGGGATACGTGTACAGAACGTGCAGGTTTGTTACTAGCTATATGTATGCCAAGGTGGTTTGCTGCACCTATCAACCCATCATCTAGGTTTTAGGCCTTACATGCATTAACTGTTCTTATTCTCTCCCCACTTGCCCTCCCCGCACAGGCCCTGGTGTATGTGTAAACCCCAATTTTTAAGATTTTTTTTCTTGGCTCCCTATTTTCTGCGTCTATTTGTCATTTTATATCTCACCCATTTTTTTCTTTGCTAACTCTCCTAGGTTGACACATATCATTCTTGCCATCTTAAATATCAATAAAACACCAACACATTTTGGTTCTTTATTCACATATTTCATTTCTAAGGCATTTAAAAATTTTGCTCTTCCTAGTCATACACTTAGTAAGTACAAAGATAGGGCTCTTTCAAGGGAATTCCATTGTCCCTAACTACATGCAATTTGTGGACCATATCAGCAGAATTTGCCAAAGCCCATCTCTGTAACCATCTCAGTTGCATGCACATTTCTTATATAAACATACCTATGTAAGAAGTTAAATGCCAAAATGGGTGACATGTGTTTGACATCATATGCTGTACCAATCATGAAATTTTCGTCATGAAAACTGAGTAGTTAAATGTTAGATAACCACATGACTCTTGCAAACAATTATTCTCTGTTTCTTAAATGCTAGTGTCAACATCTATAAATAAAACCTGGGCTTTACAAATCACTAAATAATTGTAGATGAATTGGCTGGAGCAGTTATATGGAAACCACATCCAGTTGAACCTTCATGTATTTTATAATGAGAACAACATAGAAGATGGCCTAGAAGAGTGGTTCTTCATCTTGATTGCACATTAGAACCATCTGGGGATGCATGGGTGAACCCATGCACATTGAGCTCTCCAGATGTGGTACCCACTTAATGCATACTGACTACTTCAAGTGCTTTGAACCATCTGGAAACATTGGCCCTCCTAATACCTACACTGCATATGCCCCTAGATGCAGCTTTTCTATCTCCAAGAATTCATCTTACAGAAATACTTGCCTATAAGCACTAACATTCATTTTCAAAATATTTATTCATCCAACAAATATTCATGAAGCCCATAATAAGAGCCAGCACTTTTTAAAGCATAGATCAATGAAGGAAGATTACAGGAATGTTACAGTCTTGTAAGAAGGACCAAATAACAAGCCCACAAATAGATAAACTAGAAAGGGAATAGACAGCTATGAATGTTGTGGAAAGAATTCAAGTACAGCACTCATTGAGGCCCTTTGAAACTATAGGCTTCTTTTTGCCTTGATTTTCCCTATATCCATGCTACTGTGGAAATCTGTGTTGGGGAAGAATCTCTGTAGGTATCTTCACCCAGCAGGGAGTGGAACCATGTTCCGACAAGTAAAGCACAAATATTTTCTTTTCCAAGATTCTACCAACCTTATCTATGGTTTCTTTCTCTTTTTATTTTTTTTAATTGTGGTAAGATATATACCTAACATGAAGTCTACCATTTTAGTCATTTAAAAATGTATAGTTCAGTGGCAAAAGCACCACCATCTGTCTCCAGAACTTTTTCATTATCCCAAATGGAAACTCTGCTCATTAAACAATAACTGACCATTTTTCCCTTCTCCCCGCCCCTGATAGCCACAATTCTACTTCCTATCTGTGAATTTTAGTATTCTAACACCTCATATAAGTAAAATCATGCAGTATTTGCCCTTCTGTGACTGGCTTATTTTTCTTAGCATAATGTCCTCAAGGTTCATTCACACTGTAGTTTGTGTCAGAATTTCCTTCTTTTTAAAAACAGAGTAATATTCCATTGTGTGGATATACCACACTTTGTTTACCTATTCATCTGTCAGTGTGTGGGTTGCTCCCACCTCTTGAACTATCTTGAATCATGTTTCTGTGAGCATAGGTAAGCACATGTTTGTTCGAGACCTTGCTTTTAATTATTTTGAATATTTACCCAGAAGTGGAGTTGCTGGATCATATAAGAATTCTATTTTTGATTTTTTGAGAAATTACCATACTATTTTCCAAAGTGCTGCACCATTTACCTTCCCACTGACAATGTATAGGGTTCCAATTTATTCACATCCTTGCCAACACTGGTTATTTTTTCTCTCTATCATTTGCTCACTCGCTTGCTCGCTGTGTGTGTGTGCGTGTGTGTGTGTGTGTGTGTGTGTGTGTTTTAATAGCAGTCTTTCTAAAGGGATAAGGTGATAGCTTACTGTGGTTTTTATTTGCATTTCCCTAATGATTGGTAATGCTGATAATTTTTTTTCCATGTTTGTTAGCCATTTGCATATCTTATTTGGAGAAATGCTCTTTGTCGATTTTTAAATTAGGCAATTTGTTTTTGTTGTTGTTGAGTTGGATAAGTTCTTTATTCTGGTTATTAACCCCTTATCAGATATATGATTTGAAAATATTCTCTCCCATTCTGTAGATTGTCTTTTTATTCTGTTGATTGTGTCCTTCGATGCACAATCTAATTGCTATTTTGATTTGTGAGAGAGGTATGTTAGAGTCTATTATGATGATTACGTGTTTACTGATTTCTCCTTATAATCCTATCCTATTTTGTGTTACATGGTTAAAGTTTTGTTTGTGTGAATTTTCTTGATTGATTATACTTCTAATTAACAGAAAATATATCTTTATTTTCCCATTCTAAAAATATGTTTTCCCTAGAATTCTATTTTGTCTGGTGTTGCCTGGTATTTTAAAATACCACAGTTGCCTTTAAAACATAAGATTGTAGATTACAAATATTTTTTCTTTTTAACTTTGATAAATCTCTCTATTTTCTTACACTTGGTATTGCCAATAAGAAAACTGCTGCCAATCTGATTGTCTTTTTAATATGATTATATGATTTTTTTCTTATTGGAGACTTTGAGGATTTTCTCTGTAGCTTTGAGTTCACTGTGACATTTTTAAGTGTTATATTTCTGTAATTATGTTGAGCTCTTAAATCTGAGAAACCAAGTTTTTCTTCAGCTAAAATTTTATTTGATTATTTTATAGATCACTTGCTCCACTCCACTCTCCATCTTGTTTGTTCTTTTCATGGATTTCTTGCTGCATAGAGGTTGGACTCCTGAGCCTATCATTTATGTCTTCTACTTAGCTCTCATGCTTTCCATAGTTCTGTTCTTTTTAGCTGCTGCATGACAGACTCTTTGGAATGACCTTGTATCCTAGTACATTATTTCTTACCTGTAAATGTTTTCTTATTCAAATAACATATTTTTAATATTAACAAAATATTAATGTAAAATTTTCAGATTATCTTCACAGAGGCATTATCCTTTCAAATCTCATTGCAGACATTAATTTTACTGATTTCAAAGTCCTCTCTTGCTGTATTCATTTCTTTTTTCTTGGGGATAAGTTCTTTTGTAAATGGAGTTTCGGGCCTCTCTTTCATGGCATGTACTGGCTTCCCACAAATATTTAAAGGATTCTTGTTTGTCCATTCATCTTTGTAGTTGTAAATCCTGTTTATTCCTCTGTGAATATTTTCTGCACTTATTACATATTTCCGCTGCCAATTGTAGGCAAGGGACAAGACAAACTGACATCAGGTAACTTGTCTTTCTTTCAGCCACCTACCTACTTCCTCCGGGTGACAGGCAACTATCTCCATTAATAGTACCGTGCTCCTTAAGTTCCATGCCCTCCCTGGCTGCTTTGACCTGAAACCATCCACTACTCATCACTGCTTTAGCACAAGCAGGGGGCAAAGGAGAGACTGATAGGCAGTGGCAAGTCCAGTCCTCTGATTAATCGCCCTGATAAATGTCCCATGTACTCTCTCCCTGTTTCCAGTGGTTCTAAATTTGGACTACCCGCCCTATGCCAGTCCCACCTTCACAACAGTTTTCTCATGCACAGACAGTTTTTAGATGATGACTTTCGTCAATTTTGTTTTTCTATAGATTTGATTCCATCTGCTCGCCTTATTTCAAGCATACCTTAAATTTTCTGGTCTGCTGATGGCACATTGTATGTTTAATTTTACTTTAAAATATGTTGTCTGTCATTTCAAGGAATTGGGGGCAGTGTACCAGTCAATGTCTAGTCTCTAAAGCAGAGAAACTTTTAGGAATTTCAAGGAAGTAAGGACAGGAATTCAGGTGCTTGAAAAGCCTCTGGAAGGGCCAGAGAACCAAAGACTCAAGAAGGTGAGGGAAGGAATTCAGCTTGCCCCAAGTTTCTTCACCAGCTTTGGAAGCATCTGAGATTCTACCGAACATGGATCAGAGCTACAGAAAAGTGTCACTGAGCTCACAGGCTCTGGCACAGTCAGAGCACCAAGGCTGGTGATTCTCTGGAGAAAGCCTGGGGACTGCTGTAGATAGCACCTCCACTGAGGCCAGGGTTCTTCCCTTCAGCCCTCAGAAGCATGAGATATAACTAATTAGGAGAAATTACATTTATCTAGACCCCTGGGGGAAAGAGAGTCTGGGACATACAGGAAGGGAGAGAAAGTGAGTGGCAGCTGATGTCGGGAGCAACGCTGAGAACTTGCCTGAAGGGAAGAAGTCCGTGTGCTTAGTTTATGATCTCGATTCTGTTGCTCTCTGCACAATGCCCAAGCGTTTAGTTGTTCATGTGTGACCTTATCTTTTACCCAAGCCTATCTTTTATATTCATCTTTATCTTATTTCACCAGTAGCAATCTTATTTCACCATACCTGGGTAAGGCATTGAGGCCAACACTTACCCAGGTATGATCTTTGACCTATGTCTTTGGGGATTTGTCTCAAGCCTACCACTGTGTATGACACTCAGTGGACATTTACTGGATAATTGTGACTAAGTGAATAAAATAGATACAGCTGAAAGAAAAAAAATAGATTGTAATAGTAAAAAATAGTTGCTAAATTAAGGACTAAATTAAAATAAAAGCAACCTGAAAGAAATATAGGCCTTTGAAAAAGATTAATTAGGGCCAAAAAAAAAAAAAAGTTGAGAAATATGTTGTTTCCATAACTGATGAAAAGAGAGTAGTAGAAAAATTATACAAACCCACACACGTACATGCATACATGTGTACCCACACACGTACATGCACTCATTTAGGATAAAGATGAATATAAAAGATAAACTTAGGTAAAAATAAGATCACACATGAACTAGAAGCTTGGGCATTGTGCATTCATTTTTTTACTCACCCTAGGAGATCAGGACATCAGCATAGACAAGAAACAGAGAATCTGCAGAATGAATAGGGATGAGGAATTAACTGATGATAAATTTCAAAATAAATTGGATATGATAAATATCCACAGGAATTCATTGAAATCATTACATATGTAGCTGCTATCACTTTTTAGAATTTGAGAGGAGTAAGAGTGTTGGGAAGGTAATACTGTATTATTCTGAAAGATAACTCTGAAGCACATAAAAGAATATGTTTAATTTCCACATCTACAAAATATGTTGGGAAGTGTTATTTTAAAATTTCATTGTTAAGTCCCCAGAAAAAAAGATACTGATGAATCACCATCAAAACTTTGGCATGACAAACTTTAGAGTGGGTCAATATGACAGATTTCTTTTAACAGATACTAATCAATGTGATTTATGGAATACATTAAAGAACTATTACTATTAGTTCATCGTATACTTGGAGGAACATATAAATGATTTAAAGTTTGAAAGCCAGCTTCCTACATGTCTCATAGATAAAATGCTATGGGGCAGTTAAGGGCCCCAAGGAGTTACCACTATACTGGGAGGATGATGCTTTTGTGAAACTTGTCTGTACTGAATGACTTAACAAGGAGAGAATAAACTTTATCTGCAGCAGGAGGAATTTAGGTTAAAAGTTAGTAAAATCCTCTTTTTCTAGGAATTTCTAGGTATGAAACACTGGGATATGGAACCATCAGAAATTAGAGAGGCTTATTCTTTGGAACATTGTGAGGATATGGGGAATTCTCCTTCCTGAATAATTTACCTGCGTAGGAATAAATAATCTGAAAGACCGTACTACTGATGGTTAAGTTCTAGATCTAACGTTTCACTTTCATTAATAATCTAGCGCCCAAAATAGATTTGAAAACACAGATTGTATTCTCAGACTTCTGTACCATCACAGAGGTTTTAAGAGGCAAGTGGTCCCACAGTCAGAGCTTGGGGCTATGTGATGAGTTACCTTGTTTCATATTTAACAGGACAAATAAAAGTGCCAGGACATTAAAAGACTGAATAAGTGAGATCACTTATGGAAACATTTTTGCCTAGAAATTCTAACTTCAAAATTGCTTTAGTAAAGTTGAACACTAGTCAGAAGCCAATAGAATACAGCTCAATAGAAATAAGTAGAAAGTGATAACAAAAGTTAAATACTTCTAAGCATTCACCAGATATCTGTGAGGTTTCTAGACTCTTTCATATATTAACAGTGGGGGGAAATAAAAAGCACATATATAATGTAGGTTTATATTAAGTTCTCAGCTTACACAGGGGGGAAAAACCTGAGATCTCATTTTTTAAAAAATACTAAGTTTTTATTTTTATGCCATTCTGCTGATTAACTAGAAGTTGGCAAAATCTTTGTATTTTTAAAGCAATTATGACACCAAAAAAGTGATAGATATGAAGACTACACAGGAAAAGGGAACCATTTCCAGAAATCTATGTGTCAAGCATAAGATTTATCTCATGTAATCCTCCCAGTAATTCCAATAGGTAAATGTTAGTATCATCAACTAACAGATGCAGAAACAGGAACTTGGAACAAATAAGTAGTTATCTCTCAGCTGCCTGAGATATCCCGATAGCCAGGACTTTGTGATTCTAAAACCTGTACTCTCTCCATGTTATTTAAATTGTCCTTTAGATGACACTAAGCACATTGGTGATTAATAAAAGTCTGAGTGAAAAAAGCAAAGTTTATAAAACCATACATTCTATGATTATAGCTAAGAAAAAACACATATGCATTTTGTTCTAGTTACCCATTGCTAAATAGCAAACATTTTAGAGGTACTACTGATGGTTAAGTTCCAGACTTAATGTTTCACTTTCATTAATAATCTAGCGCCCAAAATAGATTTGAAAACACAGATTGTATTCTCAGACTTCTGTACCATCACAGAGGTTGTAAGAGGCAAGTGGTCCCACAGAGCTTGGGGCTATGTGATGAGTTACCTTGTTTCATATTTAACAGGACAAATAAGAGTGCCAGCACAGTCATACATTTTAGAGGTATGAAACGATAATAATTTTATTATGCCCATAGATTTTTTTTCTGGTCAAGAATTAGGTCAGTGGGAATTTCTTTGTGTCACAATGTCTGAGATCTCAGCTTGGAAAACTTGAATGGTTGGAGGTGACTGGGTCAGCTGGGTCTAGAATCATCTGGCGGCTTCTCTCCATTTTTCGGCTTCTGGGTTGGGAGGACTCAAAGAGTAGGCTCAGCTAGGACTACTGTCTGCAAGTTGTATGCATGGCCTCACCATGTGGCTTAGGTTTTTCCAAGCGTGGTGGCTGTGTTCTAGGAGGGATACCCCAAACAAGGCTTTCATTAGTCACTAATATGCTGACCCTGTCTGGAGGGTCAGCATTTCAAGAGAGCCGGACAGTCATTGCATGACCTTTTCTGGTCAACTTGTGGAAGTCATTTGGCATCACTTCTGCTTCATCCTATTGGCTATCAGCTCACCAGGGCTAGCCAGATTCAAGAGAGAGTAATGAGATTTCACTTCTTGATGAGGGAGTGGCAAAGGCACATGCAGATGAGCAAGTAAAATGGGAGATATTTTGCAACCACCTTCAGATGGAACCATCTGCCACGCACATGGCCAGGGACTGAGAACACACAAAAATGTGCAAACCGTTTGTTTGTAAGAATTAGAGTCTGTGCATATGTATTTGTATATGTGTGTACCTTACAAAAATTTATCTTGCAAAAACATTTGTAAATGGTAAGCATGACCTTTGTAGGTGTGAATAGCTGCATTCTGAGCAGAGATGTTGGCTCCACTTTCTGGTCTGCTTACCATGCCCTCCTAATAGGAGTGGAAACAGTAGGAATTATTTTCTAAGCTAAAGCAAATCTAAGAGGAAAAAGGTAAGGGAGGGGGTCTGTCTCTTAAAGATTTAGTTTAGATTCAAAGAAGAATCTCTCAAGTAAAACTTGTTTAAAACTCCAGTGAGTTTTCTGGAGGAAGACTGTGAAACCCACTTTCTTTCTGCTGTCAGCCTCACTTGAAGGTTTGCAAAAGTGTCATTTACACAGGACAAATGATAGACTATTAGTAGTCAGGCAGGTGTTCATCCTTGACCTTGGGAGACCTAATTTTTCAGAGGTGGGAGGTGTGTGGGAGGTGCCTGGGAGGTGTTCTGAATTCATTTAGATTGTTTCTCTCTGTGCTTTGAGTTCAGAATTTTTTTGAATCTTGCAATAGGATAAGTTAGGTTTTGTGGTGTCAGTCAAAATATTTCCTTTGCCTGTGTTTGGAAAATATCAGTTTACGAACTGAAGTGTGTTCAAAGTCTTAGTTGGTAATTTTTGTGTGGATTTCTGTTGCTAAGTTATGGCAAACTAACTTAAGTGTGAAATTAAATCCATACAACAAAATGTGTATGAACTTTGGGTCTGTGTTGAGTAGTCTCAGAGCGTTACTGTCCTTGAAGTAACATGGAGCAGTCATCAATGAAAACTCTGTGCTCTGCAGAAACCAGGCTACATAAATATTTTATTTAGTAGAGATAGTAACAGATTCTTAGAGTAACTTTTTTTTCACTGTTGCAATCAATATAATTTGATCTGTAAAATCCCAACTGTAAATTTACCTCCAGTGAAGTTGAGCAGCTATTTAGATGAACTGAAAAATTAATATTGTCTATTTATAACAGTATATGGAATCTAGTTAGGTTGGATCCATAGCTCTATTTTTTTGAAAATTACCATTTTCCCAGTTACAGTGAGTATAATTTGTATGTCATTTTCAAAAAGCATACTTTTAGAGTTGATGCATACAATGCTATTGATTTCTGACATTAAGATAATTAAAAATTAAAATAATTTTTACAAAATCAAGAGAGGCATATGTTGAAGGATATAATGAAAAGGCACTATGATTTGAAGTTTCTAAGAGTATAAAATAGAAAGGGTGGACTGTCATTATAATGTGCTGTTCCCCCTCACTCTCCATGATGTCTGCCCATATTTCTGCCCTCTATCTCTACTTAAGGAAAGAACACAGGGAAGTAGTTTGATCTTTGAGAGACTCAAGTTAAGTCAGAAGAACTCATCCTTGAGAGCTGTTAAGCAACAGCTCCTGATGATTGGGATATACTTTTCCTATTTTAAAGTTGGATTATCTCCAAGGTCCAAGCTGGAAAGATGGGCTTAAGTCTGTTGCTCTGCTTGCAAAGAAGTATTGAAGGATTTCTGTCAGTGTTATCCTCTCTAGTCCTGATCAGAAAAGACTCAGAAATCTTGGCCGAACTGAAGTGACCCATAAAAGCATTTGACCACAGGTGCAGAGACTGGGTTGGCTTGTTCTCTGGATTTATATCCAACCCCCTTGAATTGTCTCTCTAATGACGGCAGTGCACGAAACGCTACCAACCACAGGCACAAAAAACTACCAACTGCAGTGGCAGCCACCACAACCACTGCTGAACCCACTCATGGAAATCGCACCACGTGATCCATCAAATGTCAGATAGACTGACCATTTTAAATATTATTCACATACTATTTTGAAACATGAATGTTCCATTTTTATGATTTACTCATATATATTTAAGGTTATTAAATCATTTGAAGCTACTGAAGTCTTTAGTTTGAAGGCTAAGACAACCACACTTTTTTTTGGTAGGACTGACTCCATAACTCAAGTAGTTTTTTTTTTTTTTTTTTTTTCCAGTTTGTTTTGTTTTTTACTTGGGTGGATAAAACAACATGAATTAGACTGATGAAAATATTAAAAAATTGTAATTAGCTAACATTTTCTGAGTCCTGAAACTATGCTGTATGTATACATGTGGTTTCTTATATAACGTAGCTCTTGATAGTCATTACAAGTCTTATGAGGTAGGCATTCATTATCATCCCATTTTAGAGATGAGTACCCTGAGACTTACAGAGATCATTTTAAATCACAAGACAGTAAGAAGCATAGCCAGAATTAGACACTACCTCCCTCTGACTCCCAAATACAACCTGGTATCCACCCTGGTAGCTGCCTGCCTTTTCATAGGATTATGAAGAATAACAACTGATTCTGTGTCATGCTGATATTGCAAATTCAGAAATTGCTTGGTTCCAGCGATTGGCAAAAATATTAGCTCAAGAAAATTATTAGCCACCCTAAATACCAATTTAAGGCACCCTGAAGTGATGTCATGAATCTGAGGACATGAATTTGACAAATGAGGAATGTAAGTCGTCACTCCCAGGCAAGGAAGTATGCTTTCAGAATAAAGTTGCCTGTTTCTCCACAAGCTTGTGAATCTCAAGCTTTCTGTTTCCCAAGGTTGAAATAAAAGCCCAGGTGGGCATTTTACAATTAGACCTAGACTACTGAAATGAATCACACCAATTCAAGTATTCTGCCAATTCAGCAAAGGATATACTCCCAGGGTGGAAAATCCTTTCTAGAATTTACAACTTATAATAGAAATATTATCTGAAATTTTTCCTGTTTACAAGGTAACCCTCAGCAAAAAATTAATTTCCTCAGATGTTAGTGATAATAAGAACTAACTTTTATTGAGCATTTGTTACATACCAGTTACCTTGCTGATCTTTGTATGTGTAAACTCACTTAATTCTAACACCAACTTAATGAATGAAGGATCATTTTTATCACCTTTTTCTAGTTGAGAAGATTTAGGCTGAGAAAGGTAAAATAACTTGCCCAAGATCATAAGATAAGTAGAGGAGCCAGACCTGCATGACTCCAGAGTTAGTGCTCATGATGCAATTGTTCATATGATTCTGGTGTAAGAGGAGGACATGCAAAAACAGAAAGCAAGCTGAAGTCAGAAAAGGAAGATAATTGGCTATCTCTTCCTTTTTCTTTCTTTATGGAGATAAATCCTTCAAGAGCAGCCCTTCAGTTGCTAGGAATTAGGCATTCTTTGATTACTAATTTTTTCCCAGCCTACTAATGTCTTCCTGGCTCCTCTTTCTCCCTCTGCAGCTCAGGTTCTACATTCTATATGCTCACCTATCCTCTCCCCAGCACTGTCATTTCCCTTTCCCCCTTGTTTTCCTGTGAAATCTGTCATACAAATCTCCAGCCCTAGGCAGATCCAGCCAATATGACTTTCTGAACTAAGCCAAAGTGGTTCATGGAAATTTCTAGGGAGACTCTTGTAGTTCCGTGGTGGCCCCACTCCTCAGTGCTTAAGTAGTACTTGGACAATGTAGTACACAATCCTGGGCAGGTGCTTCTCCAATTCTCAGTTTCTATTCCACATATTTTCCTGTCTCCTCATTATTCCACATATGCCACATTCAGTCCCAGGAGGAGACCTCCTATCTTCCTCACCAAGAAGTAGAGGCCACCAGGCAAACTTCTAAGCCTCTACCCTTCAAACTTGTCTCCATCTGAGTTAGACTTTTTCCATCTCATTCCCCACGGTCCCCCTGTATGGACCTATATTTCACAGGAAGAAGTGGAATTTCTTCTTCCTGTGAAATACAATCCATACAGGGGCATCATGGGGGATTTTGATGGCACCCCAAATTGTGACTTGATTACTAGTGAGATTAGTCCAGTGTACAAAGGAAAGCTAAGGGAACTAAGGACAGAATCTGGCATTTATTAGATAGTCAAAAACAAAGCCAGTGAACGAATGGAGATGAAATTATCAGTGGGGGTGGGACGTGGGGGGGCAGGGTCCAGGAAAAGGTAGTGTTAGAGAAGCCATCAAAGAAACAGAAGGACAACAGTGTTAAATGCTGCAGGGGTGTCAGCTTAATAATTGCAATTCAACCATTATATTTCACAATGATAAGTTCTGTAGGCACATTTGCTCGAGTAGAATTAGTGGACGGACAGCAATTTAAAGTCAAAGTCTGTGGGTTAAAGGATAAGTGGTAGAAGACACGATGAAGATAGTGAATGTAGAACACGTTGTGTTTAGGGGAGCATTCAGGCCTCTTTCAGACCATCTTTGCCTGGTCTATGCTTTCCTTCTCTGCCCCGCTCCCAATCTGCATGAGAATGTCTTTAAGATGTGTGATGGTAGACAGAGGAGAAATACATGGCAGAGACTAAAGGTGAATGTTCGGTTGGATAGGGTAGTTATTTTCATTAAATTTTTTTTTAAAAATTAATATTTAATTTTTGTGGATGCATAGGTATATATTTATGGGATACATGAGATACTTTGATACAGGCATGCAGAGCATAATAATCACATAATGGAAAATGGGGTATCTAACTCCTCAAATATTTATCCTTTGTGTTACAAACAATCCAATTCTACTCTTTTAGTTATTTTTAAATGTACAATTAAGTAATTATTGACTATTGTCTCCCTGTTGTGCTATCAAATACTAGGTCTTACTCATACTTTCTACTTTTTTTTTTTAAATACCCATTTACTATATCCACCTCCCCACCCAACCCCACCCCCTACTACCTGTCCCAGCCTCTGGTAACCAACCTTCTACTCTCTGTCTCCATGAGTTTTATTTATTATTTATTTGTGAATTTTAGCTTCCACAAATAAGTGAAAACATGTGAAGTTTGTCTTTCTGTGCCTGACTTATTTCACTTAACATCATGACTTCCAGCTCTATTCATGTTGCAAATGACAAGATCTCATTTATTTTTATTGCTGAATAGTGTTCCATTGTGTATATGTACCACATTTTCTTTATCCATTCATTTGTTGATGGACACTTAGGTTGCTTCCAACTCTTGGCTACTGTTAACAATGCTACAACAAACATGGGAGTGCAGATATCTCTTTAGTATATTGATTTCCTTTCTTTTGGGTATATACTCAACACTGGGATCACTAGATCTTATGGTAGCTCTATTTTTAGTTTTTTGAGGAACTTCCAAACTGTTCTTCATAGTGGATGTACTAATTTACATTCCCACCAACAGTGTACAAGGGTTCCCTTTTTTTCACATCCTTGCCGGCATTTGTTATTGCCTATCTTTTGGATAAAAGTTATTTTAGCCTGGCTCAGTGGCTTACACTTATAATTCCAGCACTTTGGGAGGCTGAAGTGGCCACCCATCACTCAAGGTCAGGAGTTTGAGACCAGCCTGGCCAATATGGTGAAACCCCCATCTCTATTAAAAAGACAAAAATTAGCAGGGTGTAATGGCATGTACCCGTAATTCTAGCTACTCAGGAGGCCATGGCATAAGAATTGCTTGAACCCAGGAGGCAGAGGTTGTCGTGAACCAAGATCATGCCATTGCACTCCTTTCTGGATGATGGAGTGAGACTCTGTCTCAAAAAAAAAAAAAAAAAAAAAAAAAGTCATTTTAATTGGGGTGATATAATATCTCACTGTAGTTTTGATTTGTATTTCTCTGATTATCAGTGATGTTGAACACCTTTTTATATGTCTATTTGCCATTTGTATGTCTTCATTGGGGAAATGCCTATTCAAATCTTTTGGCTGCTTTTTAATTGGCTTATTAGATTTTTTTTTCCCTGTGGAGTTAAGTTTCTTACATACTCTGGTTATTAATCCTTTGTCAGATGGTAGTTTGCAAATATTTTCTCCCATTTTGTGGGTCGTCTCTTCATTTTGTTGATTGTTTGCTTCACTGTGCAGAAGCTTTTAACTTGATATCCCATTTGTCCACTTTGGCTTGCCTGTGCTTGTGGGGTATTACTCAAGAAATTTTTGTGCAGACCAGTGTCCTGGAGAGTTTCCTCAATGTTTTCTTGTAGTAGCTTCATAATAGGAGGTCTTAGATTTAAGTCTAATCCATTTTGATTTGATTTTCGAATGTGGAGAAAGATAGGAGTCAAGTTTCATTATCCTGCATTTGGATATCCAGTATTTCCAGCACCATTGATTGAAGAGACTGTCCTTCGCCAATATGTCTTGGCATATTTCAACTTATTTGTTGAAAATGAGTTCACTATACCTATGTGAATTTGTTCTTGGACTCTATTCCATCCCATTGGTCTATGTGTCTGTTTTTATGCCAGCACCATGCTGTTTTGGTTACTACAGCTGTGTAGTATAATTTAAAGACAGAGAATGTGATTGCTCTAGTTTTGTTGTTTTTGCTCAGGATAACTTTGGCTATTCTGGATTTTTTATAATTTCATATATATTTTAGGATTTTTTCTCTATTTTCGCAAAAAACATCATTGGTATTTTGTTAGGGATTGCCCTGAATCTCTAGATTGTTTTGAGTAGAATGGACATTTTAATAGTATTGATTCTTCCAATTCATGAACATGGAATATCTTTTTGGTTTTGTTTCTTTTGGAGTCTTCAATTTCCTCTATGAGAGTATTATAGTTTTTATTGTAGAGATCTCTCTCACTTCTTTGGTTAAGCTAATTTCTAGATATTTAATTTTATTTGTGGCTCTTCTGAATGAAATTACTTTTTTGAAAAATTCTTTTTCAGGTTGTTCACTATTGGCATATAGAAATGCTACCGATTTTTGTATGTTCATTTTGTATCCTGCAACTTAACTGATTTTGTTTGTCAGTTCTAATAGTTTTTGGTAGAGTCTTTAGGTGTTTCTACAAATAAAGATAATTTGACTTTTTCTTTTCCAATTTGGATATCCTTTCTTGTCTGATTGCTCTAGCTAGGACTTCTAGTACTATGTTGAATAATAGTGGTGAAAATGAGCATCCTTGTTGTGTTTTAGATATTAGGGGAAAGGCTTTCAGTTTTTCTTCCATTCAGTCTGATACTAGCTGTGGGTCTGTCATATATGGCTTTTATTAAGCTGAGGTATGTTCCTTCTATACACATTATTTTGAGAATTTTTATCCTGAAGGAATATGGAGTTTTAGCAAATGCTTTTTCAGCATCAATTGAAACGATCATACGGTTTTTGTCCTTCATTCTGTTGATATATGATGTATCATAAAAAATCGATTTGCATATGTTGAACCATTTTGCATCCCAGGGATAAATTCCACTTAGTCATGATAAATGATCTTTTTAATGTAGACTTCAGTTTGTTACTATTTTGTTGGGGAGTTTTGCATCAGTATTCACCGGAGATATTGGCTTGTAGTTTTCTTGATATGTCTTTGTCTGGTTTTGGTAACAGGATAATACTGGCCTTAAATAATGAATTTGAAAGTATTCCCTCCTCTGTTTTCTGGAATAGTTTGAGTAGGATTGGTATTCTTCTTACATGTTTGGTAGAGTTTAGCAGTGAAGCCATTGGGTCCTAGGCTTTCCTTTACTGGGAGAGTTTTTATTACAGCTTTGACCTTGTTGGTTGTTGTTGATCTGTTCAGGTTTTGGATTTCTTCATGGTTCAGTCTTGGTTGGCTGTATATGTCTAGGAAGTTATCTATATCCTTTCTGTTTTCAATTTATTGGTGTATAGTTGCTCATGATAGCCACTAATGAATGATCTCATAGTAGCCACTAATGATTCTTTGAATTTTTGCAGTATCAGTTGCAATGCCTCTTTTCTTCATCTTTGATTTTATTTATTTGGGTCTTCTCTCTTTTTCTCTTGGATAGTTTGGCCAAAGATTTGTCAGTTTTATTTATGTTTTCAGAAAACCAATTTTTTTGTTTCATTGATATTTTGTATAGTTTTCTTCATTTTGTTTATTTCTGCTCTTTTATTCCTTTTCTTCTACCAAGTTTGGGTTTGGTTCACTCTTGCTTTTCTGATTCTTTGAGATGCATTGTTAGGTCATTTATTTGAGGATTTTCTTCTTTTTTGGTGGAGGCATTTATAGCTGTCCTACTGTGGCTGAGCTAGTATCCAAGATACAGGACAAAATCCTCTTTATTATTCACTTTCTTCTCAAGTGGAAGAAAGAAGTCACTTCTGTTGCTCCCAGTGGCACTGCTTGGGGTTTGGGGAGGGGTGGTTCAAGCACTCCTTCGGCTGCTCCATCTGTTGTCTTTCTAGGTCACTTGTCACCCTAATCCATTGGCTCTAAGCCCAACCCAGCACTAGGAGTTGCAGTCCTTGTGTCCTAGACTGTGTTTCAACTTTACCTAGAACCCTGGAGCACTTTGGCCCATGCTGGCAAGGCCTTCCGAGAAGCTCAAGTTCTGCCCGCTGGAATGGGTGATTCTCCTCTGGCTAGGCCTGGTACAAATGCTCCCTTCATGTGTAGCCTTCAGCTAAGCCCAGCACAACTTTGCTCTCCACTGTGACAGGGCAGCAGTGAGTTCAATGTGAAGTCCACCAGTTGCTGCACTTTCCCTCCCCCAAATGCACAGAGTATCTCTCCGTGCCATTGGCTGCTGCCAGCAGATTGAGGAGGGGTGGCATTGGTGATTCAAGACTGTCTCTTACCCTCTTCAATGCCTCTTTTAGCAATATGAAAGTAAAACTAGGTACTGTGATAGCTCACCTGATTTTTTTTTTCTTATGATGGTGCTTTTTTTGTGTGTGGTTACCTGTCAAAATTTGGTGTTCTTGTGGGGGAATGAATAGTGTAGGCTTCTATTTGGTTACCTTGCTCTGCCCTCCTATTTCATTTTTAAGATGAGAAAAACTCATCAGTCAGCAAATGTCTACTGAGCCCTGTGTAAGGGAGGGTCCTTACCCTCATGGAGCAGAAGTCCATCATGAATGACAGGCATTAAACAAGTAATTGTAAATAATTAAGTAAAACATAATCAGACAAAAATGACATGAAATATCAGGTGCTCTGGGAATATAAAACAAAGATTGCCTATGGGTTTGGGGAGGGGTGGAAAGGAGTTAGCTAGGTTAAAGGAAGGAAGTAGAATAAAGACAGCATTCAGACAGAGTGTGAAAGCTATGCAAAGGCCCTGAGGTAGGTGAGTACATGGCACATAGCCACAACCAATAGGAAGCGTAGTGTGACTGGAGCTCAGAGAATGAAGGTGGGAAGTGGTTGAGGTGGAGGTGGAGATGGGGATGGGAGTCATATGAGGAACATGGCAGACTATAAGGAAGGAAATCACAGAAAAGGTGAAGTTGAATACAAAGATGAGAGAGGGGATGATTTCTGCAGGAGATTCCTGGAGAAGTTAGAAGGAAATGGAATTCTTACTACCTTTAGGCAACTTCACATGGGTGTTGCAGAGTTGTTTCCAACATGTCAGAAATGGAAACCATCTCTCCCCTTTTCAGTACCCATCTCCTGAAATTTCCTCCCCAGCCTCTTGCCCCAACTCTTTACTCTGTATCGTCTCTTCTAGTAAATGATATCAACCTGTGACTCAGAAGCCTCATTTAGAACATAATAAATCTGAGGGTAGTGTTACACAAAACTTCTAGTAACAGTCACCTGCTCCATGTGATCAGTCATCATGCCCTGACAAGTCTCTAATCCTAACAGCTTTCAAAACAGCAGTCCCCTTTCCTCTACCTCCAGAGACACTGCCCTGGTTCAGTCTCTCAGTTTCTCTTGCCTGGATCGTTACAGCAGTTTCCCAACATTTCTTCCTATCTCCATGAAGTGCAGTACACAGCGGCCAAGATAGCCTTATTCATACTCAGATATATGGACATGATTCTTCTCCATATGAGAGAAAACTTTTGCTACTTTTCCCATTATCTGGAATATAAAATCCAGACTCCTTGGCTCAGTGTACATGCCTTTTGTGGTCTGTAACTTTTTAATATTATCTCTTGCTTGCCATCTCAGGCATATTTCAGGGCTATTTGCAACATCTGCACTTATGTACAGCAGGCTATAAATCCCCTTTTCACTACATCCATGTGATAATCCCAACTCATCCTCAAGGTCAAGTGTTCTCTCCTCCAGAAAGTCTCCTCTGCCCTTCTCACTCCAGGCAGGTCACAGCCTCTTCTCCATGCTCCTGTGGTACCATGAACATGTAATTATCACACTGTCACAATTGTGGGTCTGCTCTCTGTTGCTTATACACAACTGAGCTTCTTCAGGCTAGGAATTAACTGAACCTTGTTAATTTTCAAATTCTCTAAACCCAGCATAGTGCCTGGCATAAGGCAGATATTCAATGGGAATGAGGAGTGGGATCTCTTTCTTTGGCAGGCTACTGAGAATAAGAACTGTATCTTCAATTTTGCTTGAGTATCCTAAATTCTCACCATGGAACAACTCTGAGATTTTGAATTAGAGCCTAGGTTAGTCGGGAATTCTATCTCACACATTTGAGTTGTAATTACATCATGTCAGAAACCACTTGTGGGCTTTTTGCAGTAGCTCATTGTAATTCAATGTATTTAATTTGTTATTATGACACCCTCCCAAAAGGACTTAAAGTAGCTTATAAAGATAACAGAAAGTTCCAGAGATAATTCTGATGGTCACTGTAGGTTGTGAATTTCCTCCTCTTTCTCTCAGTCAACCCCTGATTTTGTCCACGTGATAATGGGCCCAACAAAAAAGGTATTACATTTCCCAGGGTCCCTTCCAGCTGGGGTTGGTCATATGATAAAGTTCTGCATAATGAAAACAAGCAGAAATGGCACATGCCTTTTTATATCTGTGCTCCTCCTCTCATCCCTGGAATGAGGATCCAGTGCTGGAGTAAAACTGCCATCTTGAGACTACAAGACAATTGTGGGGGAGAAAGTCTCCTCTCCTGTTAAGTGAACAAAATAAGACTCTACTTTGTAAGCACCCGCCTGAGGAGTTTCTCATGCTTACAACCAAACCTAATGCCTAACTGATAGAATAAGAGTCAGTGAAAAATATGAAACAAAAGAAAAACATAGGCAGGAACATAAAACAAAACCAGGAATCTATCTATGGTGTGTACTAAAAGTATGTGCCATGAGGTGCTATATGCTTTATGCGGGCAGGTCAGAGACTCTTTTCTAAGATATCTAGAGGACAATAAGAGGAGAGAGATGTGGTCAGTTATTTGTCCATAAGAGAAAAGCATACTTATCCAGAAAAAGAAAATACATTTTGATGGCAAGACAAGACAGACATATCTATCTGTTGTTTTTTTATTGCATGAAAAACAGTGTTCTTATCAGTATCCCTACAGCAACAGATGTCTCTGCGTAGTTCTAGTATCTGCGTAGTTCTAGTAACTGATGGTCTCATCCAAAGTGCAGTGAAGAGAACAATTAGGATATTTAAACAAATCAATGGACCACATATCTTTCAGGCAATCCTTCATAGCTAGGCTTCCTCTACTCTTTTCTAGGTGAACTACATTAAAAATCTTATGAAAACTGCAGACCTCTGAATAGAAAATTGCACATACACACCACATTTTACCAACCATTTAAGGGAGTTACAGAGTTAAGAGTTTGAAAAGTCTAGGTTAAGAACCTAGTCCCAATCTGTACTCTTGAAGTTTATCAGGAGTGAGGACTTACTTTACAAGATGTTTGTTTTTATGTAAGTATGATGAGCCACTGTCCTAGTGTGCTTGAGATGGAACAGTTTCTTGGGATGCAAGATCAGTACAAAATTATACACCATAACTGTTTGCCAACCTTTGTGTGTGGGAATGTGTGTGTGTGCATGTGCGCGTGCACGCACACTTGCATTGTGGAGGTAGGTAGGCCCCTTGCTCTGAATTAAGGATTTCACAAGGATACATGCTTGAATGCATGGATACCTACAATGCTAAAGGACTCACCCTGGCAAGACTGGACTCACTTTATCAAAATCAATTTTAAACCTACGCCAAAGTGCAAAAGCATGAACAAACACAATTCCAAAATCTGATGCCTTTTTCCAAAGCTACAGTGATTTGTAGGTACTAGTGATCTTGACTGTGTTTTCATATCCCTAGGAAAACCTACAGTTGCCACTTCTTGGTATATCTTCTGAAATAATTATTTGCAAAACATAATCCAAAGTTACCACATGGAGAGATTTGCCATGTGAAAATAGTGAACGATAAACCAGTTACAAGTTGGGGAGAATCATAAAAAATTATGAATTTGGTTGCAGAATGGTTGACCTTAGATTTTAGAATCATCAAAGTCCTTCTTTGTGGTAATATTCATACAGCAGGACCAGTTTCTTTCTTTCTTTTTTTTTTTTTTTTAGAAAAAGAAAGTAAAACAGTTACTAGAATTAACAGTGGGTAGTTGTAGTAACATGGTCTCATCCAACCTGGAGTGAAAAAAACAATTAGTGTATTTAGACAAATAAATGGACCACATATCACTGTTTCTTTTTTTTTTAATTAAAGTCATATTAAAACTCTCATATTAAAACTACATTACTTATGTGTAAGGGAATTGTTGATTTTCTACTGTTTTTAACAGGAAGGTTGGCTCTTGATAGCTAGATAAGTAATGAAAAATGGTTATCAGATTAGGAGAAAAGGCACAATCTGTCTTTGTTTTGTTTGGCAATTGTTAACTGCCCAGTCAAGAGACCTTTCCTACCATCCTTTTCTCTTATACTAGGTAGTACTCTTACATCGATGTCAATTTTTTAACTTTTTTTTTCATGTGTGGAGATTAGGGTCTCCCTATGTTGACCAGGCTGGTCTTGAACTCCTGGCCTCAACCGATCCTCCCAAATCAGCTCCCAAGTCCTGGGATTATAGGCATGAGCCACCACACCCAGCCTAACATCAGTCTTCTAAATTCAAGTAGTTTGATTCAGCCCCATTCAAAGGCTTGTAAAAGTCAGTAAGAACTGCAAAAGTCTTACTTTTATTCTTGAAGACATTTTTCTAAGATAAAGGGCCCCTCACTTGCAGCAGCCCTGGTGATATGGGAGCTGCTGATTGCATTCTAAGCGGGCAGGGAAAGTCAGGTTGCAATCTGGAAAGCATTTTATTAAGCATTTCTGATGGGAGATCTCAGAAGAAATCTCCAAGACTGAAAATTCCTTGTGATTCCTTTTCTCATTCTAAAATGTACCTAATTTGTGCCCAGTTTTGTGTTTGTAATTTTATATTCTTAAAGGTAGAGCTTCAAATTGTATAAGTTCCAGATTCCACAAAACATGAAACTGCCCCTGTATGAAGTCCACCAGATGTTTATTTCCCTGAGAACCTCAAATTTACTATTTGCCAAGAGGCTGGCATAAGGTTTATATAGGACAGCCGCTAAACTATCTAGAACCATTTACCAAATCCCAGGTTGTATCCTGACAGAATTTGAAAAAAAGATGAGAGGGGAGACTTTATCAATTAGTCAAGTACATTATCAATGTGAATGCTGAAGTAGGTTCTTTGCTGTTCATTTCTTACGTCTCTCCTTATATGCTTGTAGATTACACATTTCTCCTCAAAGAACTAAACCATTGAACTAAGAAAAATGTGCACATATTACTTTGAGGGCACCAGCTATAGATTGCAGAGTCAGTGAATTTTGATATTTGAACTATCCAAAAAGAGAAAGGGAAAATGGGAGCAGGGGAATGATTTTTTTTTTTTTTTAAGCATTGTAGACTAAATATGAAGAATTTGATGGCTTTGGAGAAAAAGTTTTGTTCCTCCAGCTAAAAATGATGTTGTTTCTGTCTCTCTGAATTTCTGACCTATGATATAACTTCAGGTTTATAAGTAGTTTTTTTGTTTTTGTTTTTGTTTTTTTAATATCTTGGCTGGGTGCAGTGGCTCATGCCTGTAATCTCAGCACTTTGGGAGGCTGAGGCGTGCAGATCACCTGAGGTCAGGAGTTTGAGATCAGCCTGACAAACGTGGAGAAACCCCATATCTACTAAAAATACAAAATTAGCCAGACGTGGTGGCTCATGCCTGTAATCCCACCTACTCCGGAGGCTGAGGCAGGAAAATTGCTTGAACCTGGGAGGCAAAGGTTGCAGTGAGCCGAGATTGTGCCACTGCACTAGCCTGGATGACAGAGCAAGATCCCATCTCAAAAAAATAAAGAATATCTTATGTTGCTTTACAAGATAGTTTATAGCTATTTGTGAAGAGTTTTCTGTTTTCCCTTTGGTTAGGGGATGTATGAATTGGTCTCAATAATACTACAACTAATCTTGAGCCAAATTTCAACCAACTTTATTAATACAAGCCAAATATCTTCTATGTGTCCCCATTTTACAACAGCATGTTCTGAAATATAAGAAAAGCTATCCTTGAAATATTTCCAGACAAATTAAAGGCAGGAAATACCAGAGAATTCATGTGCTGAACTCTCATTAGATTTACTGCCCAATTTAGCAGTTTCAGCATGAGCCTGGGATATGCCTCCGTACATTTTGATGTGAAGTCCAAGTGGACTGAACTTGTAGAGCTTTAGAATTTCATCCATCACTTTGCATTTCTCTGATTTTGGGTTATATGCCACCATTAATCATAAAAATGCAAGATTCCTTGAAGTGTGGCTACTTGGGCTCCTCTGTGGAGTTAAAATGGCAAAAATGAACAAACCAATAAATACATCACATTGATCTCTGAGTAAAATGATCCAGATTTATGTCTCAAAATGTTTTAGAATTTTATATTTTTAAATATTTTTTGAATGGTTTAAGTACAGCGTTCTCTGAGGAGCGTGATGTGACTCTCTAGACTACTCTGCCTCCATGAGGAAATTTAACAGTGTATGTGGAATTTGAAGTCCACACCTGATCTCCCTTGGGTTTGCTGCCCTCAATATAGCTGTCACCACATGCTTAATGCTCCTTTGACATCCTGGTCTCTGCATTGTGAAGACAGTGAAGTAGGCAATTACATAAAATAGAAATAATTGTGGAACACGTAACTAATGGTCCAAATGGAATGTAAATTATTTTTATTTGGAAGAAAAAGTTTCTATAATTTTCTTACTTGAAATTTCCATTGGTTCCTCATTGGCTACATCTGAGGGTCTCAGATTCAGGTTTATGGAATGAGCACCATTCTGTGATGAAAGTTTCAATGTATCAAAACTAAAGAAAAATAATTGTTGGGGTTTTTCTTTTCATAGAAATAAATTTACTCTCTTTAAGGGACTACTTTTTTTCTGGGACTCATGTCTTTCCTACTTTCTGGTATTTAAAGAAAATCATGTCTAAAATGAAACGGTGATGTTTGCAAATGTATGTTTGAAAAAAAATTTAATTTGGCAACATAAAAACTTGGCCACCTTAAAATGTCTTTGAAATTTACTGATCTGTAAAATCTAAAAGTCTAGGAATGATTGTCTCATGAGATGATGATTAATTTTGTATTGTGGCATCTAAGCCTCTTCCTAGTCTGGTCCATGCCTATTTTCTAACATCATCCTCCACCATTTTAAACCCAGAATTCTCGGATGGAGACATGTTTAAAGAGTTGTATTACACACTTCTGCACCTTGTCCTTCCAAAAAGCTCCTAATTAGCCTTCATACTCAGTGAAAAGAAAGTCACCTCTTCTGTGAAGCCTTCCCTGATAACCCCATCTAGATCTTCCACAGAGAGACTGGATACTCTGTTTTTAGCTTTCACTGCTTCTAGGTATGGCACTGGCCACATGATATTATACGGATGTGTTTGCTTGACTGCTCCACATAGGGTGAGATCCTTTTTTTCCCCCTGAGTTATTTCTTTATCCCCTGCACCTAAGCCAATAGTTGACACATAATAGGTGCACAATCAATATATGATTGGATTTTGTGTGGATAATCAATTAAATAATACCATGCAAAAGTCTTGCTATTAATTTGGTAACTTATAAAGAAATACTATAAGTGCCTATTATTAAACAGCTTTATTAGGCATCCTGATAGTTGGATTATATAAAATATAGCCTTTATTTATAACTGTTTATAATTGGGGAAGACAAAGAATTCACAGAGAAAATGTTATGTAACCAATACACAAAATGATCAAAGACCAGGGCAGTACCTGTTATGTGCAATCAATGGAGATGATGTAATGGAAGTACTGGGGAGAATGTTTTCTACTTTTTCTCCTTGAATCCTCCAGAGACTTCAAGGAGGATAGACAAATATTTTGAATGCTCTTTGCCACATAGCCAAAGCCACACAAAATTTGGACTCCCATTCTCTTTCCCAAAGCTGTTTCCTGTATTTATTGTGCAACCTCTTGACTTGTTTGCTTATTTATAGTCTTGCTTCATCCCTCATACTTGACACTCAGAAATGCTTTTCTGTCTCTGATGCTTCAGTTTTCTCCCTGCCACCAACTGTGATTGATACTTGCTGTTTGGTTTTGTAGCCTCCCGCAAAGGCCTAGAGTAAATAACCCACTTGGCATTTCTTTCCTTTGCTTTCCCTTTCCCTCTCTTTCTTCCTTCCTTCCTTCCTCCCTCCCTCCCTCTCTCTCTCTTTCTTTCTTATAAAGAACTACTTTATTAGCAAAAAATAAACTTTTTTTTTTACACAAAAGTAGTGTTTTTCATAAGAATAAAAGATGCTCCTTTGTGTACATATGTAGCATCTTTAAGATGTTCAAAACAAATTAAAATATGAGTTTTTCTGAAGTGAACTTTGTTGCTTTCATGAAAGCTTGATCACTGACATGTTCACCTAACTGACATGTTCACCTAAGGGCAAAGGATCTACCATTTACCACACCAAGTGTGCAGAAATGGGTTTTCTTTCATATGGATTATACTTGGTTTTGTTCTTATACTTTGTTTTTTATTTTAAAAATTGAAATGTTAAGTAGAAACAAAGAATAGGAAGGCCCTGAGAAGACTGCACCGTGAAAATAGCATCACGAAGAGGCTGCCTGGGTTCTTCACTGCACATTGAAGAGAACCAGTGGCTGCCTCGGGTATTCATTGGCTTATGGGTAAACTTAGGAGAGGAAGAGATAATTACTAAGATGTCTTCCCAATTCTCAGATGATTTGCAGAGATGTTATTTTTTTTTTCAGTTTACCTACTAAGATATGCTTGATTTCAAAAATTCAAACTATAGAGAAGTAAATAAAATCTTAAAGTGTTTTTATTTATGTACACCTACCCCTCACATAAATGCATACACTTATACACACTCACACCCATATTCGTATTCAGAAATGTAAAACACTGATTCTCCTTTGCTTGAATTCACTCATGGAATATCTCTCATACAGTGTTCTCTGGAAACAGTCCATGGAAAAACACAAAAATAACTTTTATTCTTTCTTGTTTAGTCTATGATAAGCGACATACAAATATTACTTGCAGAATTAAACTTCATCGAATCTCAGCAATTATTTGCACATAGTTTTTTTGAGATGGAGTGCAATGGCACCATCTTGGCTGGACTGCAATGGTGCAATCTCTGCTCACTTCAACCTCCACCTCCCGCGGTTCAAGCGATTCTCCTGCCTCAGCCTCCCAAGTAGCTGGGATTACAGGCACGCGCCACCAGGCCTGGCTAATTTTTTTTTTCTGTATTTTTAGTACAAACGGGGTCTCACCATGTCAGCCAGGCTGGTCTCAAACTCCTGAACTCAGGTGATCCACCCACCTCGGCCTCCTGACGTACTGGGATTACAGGTGTGAGCCACTGTGCCCGGCCAATAACTAGTTTTAATTCTATTTGCAATAAAGTAAAAGTAATTTAAAGGTCATTTTCATCTTTATTCAAGTCTTGAGGTTTGCTTTGCTTTTTCCAACACCATTTAAATATTATTTTCTTTAACTGAAACCAATTTTTACTCTATTTTCATTTGCTTAGATGCAACATAAATCCCAGTTTTTCATTGCTTTTTGTTTTTGGATGAAATCTTAGTTGTATAATGAACTTCAATGTTTATATTTAGTTAAAGCTCTTCTATTATTTATAACCAGATGAGACAGCCATGGGAAGATAAATTGATAATTTATTCCTCTTGCATTAGGGAACCAGTTCTTGTATTTACAATATGCTGAGCACAGCAATTCCCTACCTAGCCTCCTAATAGTTGTGTATATTTTTATGGAAGAGTGTGACTTTCAAATTAAAAATGATTTGTTGCAAGAATATTGACTAGGAAATGCATCCTGAGAGAAGACAGCAGAGAAAAAGTAATGAGATTTTTTTGCTACCCCTAGCCCTAGGCTATTCAGTAATTTTTCTTCTTTAAAGCTAAGAGGAAAAAAGAGAGTCTCAAACTGAGTGGCAGATGTTAAGTCAGGAAATGGGAAACTCCGCCTTCCCAAGAGCTTGAGTCCTCTCCTTGACCTTTGCAGCGCTGTTGAAAGGCTTTCTCTGAATTGAAAGACAACATGAAGGCTTCGGGTAAGATTGCAAATAAGAGAATGTGGATAAGAATGGGAAGCTTTGACCCCTGCCCCCTGGGTGGTAGTTCAGACCTGGGTTACAGTGAGGTGTGGAATTGCACTTCCAGATTGCAGCCCTGCCAGGAAGGGTTTTGCAGTACTGGGTGGTCTGGTAGGTTTAAGGTCCCCCCACCAAGAGAAGAACCTAAGAAATTTCGCCTGCTCCTGCCCTGGTTCCTGCCTACCATCTCTGTTTTTATCCTTCAGTTCTTCTTTCAGTGCATCCAAACTGGCATCTAGGACTTGAGCACCATATGGCCCAGATGTTTTCTAGAATCATTGTGGGCATGAAAACATAGACCACCACCCGGGAACCACTCCTACCTCATATATCAGAGCATTTACATAATGACGTGGCTCATAACAGATATAAGGCCCCTGCAGAGAGAGGATACCAATTGGTATGAACATGAGAGGGACAAAGAAAACAGTTCTGAATAGGATCTTTTGAGGTGGAATTTTTTATGCCAATTCTCTTATTGCAAGAGTATTGCAAAATTTAACAAAATAGAATTGTAATGATACAAACTTTTAAGCAGGAAATTCAAGAAACTTTTTGTTTTTACATGTTTTTCTTAAATATGCCAGTTACCAAATCTAAACAACTTTTAAAATATTCTTTATTAAAGTTGGTCCACTATTTTCCAAAACCTGCATCTTTTATAATTTATCGTCATTGAGCCTCTTCTCTCTTTTTGCTGCATTTATCCACTTCATTTGACTTTTTGTTCCCTCATCATTGCTTGTTAACCCAGGTAACCCTGGGAATATGTGCCTTTTAGCAGCTTTCTATGCACTTCCTTGTGTGTAACCTGCTGCCAAGCAGACGAAAATTATATTTATCATATTGGGGCAGGTTTTCGCTGCTGATAAGTATCAGCTCTCTAGAGAGCAGGCATAGAGAAGTTATAGGAGCAGCCTGTGGAGACCAAAAACACATGGGGAAACAAGGGCTGCTAAAGGGACATTTCCCTCAGAGGGACCAGCTTCCATTCCCAGCCAAGATGAAGACACAGGGGGTGGGGGGAACTCTAAGAAAGAAAGGGGTTTTCAAGGGAGGGTGAGGAAGAAAAGGAGACACAGTTAGCAGACACAGGAAATGCTTTAGGTCTCAGAATGTGGCATGATGATTTTATTTGAAGTGATTGGGCTTAGAACAATAACACTGGCAAAGCCATCGGCTACCGGGAGGTTTCTTGAGGCATAACCTCTATCCTTTTGCTTTGATCAGGTTCTGTTGATTTTGGAAAGGGGTTATGGTACATTCCCACCCAGAAGAATGGAATTTATTCCAGAGATCCCCTTGATCACTTACTGGTATACCTTTCCCAGAATCATTGTCATCATTGTCACTTTGTTTATTTGTCCATCACTAGGGATATAATACCCAGCATCATTCCTTTGTGTATTTATGTGTATATATAGGAGAAGCATTGATAGACTGGGAAAAAAGAGATGAGAGGGCCCAGGAGATTGGAAAAGCAATGAAATAGGCACAATTAGTGACGAGACACTGGGATTGAAGTACTTGAGATTTCAAAGAGTACAATTTCTTGTGATGTCCACTTTGTGGGTGTAGCCAGGGCAATGTGGAAGCAAAAGTGGAGGAAAGACAAAAATCACTGGAATCAGCAAGTAAAAAAGTTCAGGTTGGCTATTAGTATATCTTTTTTGGAGAAATGTTTATGAAGTCCTTTGCTGATTTCCAAATTGGCCTATTTGTGTTTTTATTATTGAATTGTAAGAGTTCTATGTGTATTCTGGATACTAGACCCTTATCTGATTTTCATATTAGTTTATCCTGTTCTGTGGGTTGCCATTTCACTTTTTGAAAAGTGTCCTTTCATGTACAAAAGTTTTAAATTTTAATCAAGTTCAATTTATCCATTTCATTTTTTGTTTCTTACGCTTTTAGTGTCATCTCTAAGAAGGTTTTTCCTCATCCCCGGTCACGAAATTGTACTCCCACACTTTCTTTCTCCTTTGTTTTTACTGACACACAATAATTACACATATTTATGGGGTATGGTTTTGATGGATTTAAACAATGTGTGAGAAACAAAGCAGCGTATTTAACATGACCATAATCGTATACACTTACTTCTTTATGGTGAAAACATTCTAAATTCTTTCTTCTAGCTATTTTGAAATATAAAATGCAATATTGTTAACGGTAGCCACCCTTACTCTCATACTTTAATAATTTTATGTTTAGCCCTTACATTTGGGTATATGATGCATTTTTTAAAGCTAAAATTCATTTCTTGTCTTTTTTATAATTTCAACTTCTGTTTTAGATTCAGGGGGTACATATGCAGGTTTGTTACATGGGTATATTGCATGACGCTGAGGTTTGGGGTACAAATGATCTCATCATCCAAGCAGTGAGTATAACACCAAACAGGTACTTTTTCAGCCCTTGCCCATCTGTCTCTCTTCCCATTCTAGTAGCCCTCAGTGCTTATGGTTTCCATCTTTATGTCTATGTATACCCAATGCTTAGCTCCACTTACAAGTGAGAATATGTGGTGTTTGGTTTTCTGTTCCTTAGTAAATTAACTTGGGATAATGGCCTCCAGCTGCATTTATGTTGCACAGAGAACATGATTTCATTCTTTTTTTGTGGCTCTGTTGTATTTTATGGTGCTAACATACTACATTTTCTTTATTTAATCCACTATTAATGGGCACTTAGGTTGATTCCATGTCTTTGCTATTGTGAATAGCACTGTCTTTTTGGTAGAATAGATGAGTGCATGCATCTTTCTGGATTTATTTTTCTTTTGGTATACACCCAGTAATGGGATTGTTGGGTCAAATGGTAGTTCTCTTTTATGTTCTTTGAGAAATGTCCAAACTACCTTCCAGAGTGTTAAACTAATATACATTCCTACCAACAGTGTATATGTGTTCTCTTTTTCTCACTGACTTGCCTATTATTTTTTGACTTCTGCATAATAGCTATTCTGACAGGTGTAAGATAATATTTCATTGTGATTTTGATTTGCATTTCTCTAATGGTTAGTGATGTTTCTCGTTTTTTAAATATGTTTGTTGGCTACTTGTATGTCTTCTTTGAAAAAGTGTCTGTTCATGTCTTTTGCCTACTTTTTAGTGGGGTTATTTGTTTTTTGCTTGTTGGATTAAGTTCCTTATAGATCCTGGATATTAAGCCTTTGTTAGATGCATAGTTTGTCAATATTTTCTCCCATTCTGTAGGTTGTCAGTATGCTCTATTCATAGTTTATTTTGCTGTACAGAAGCTCTTTAATTAGTTCTCAATTGTCAGTTTGTGTTTTTGTTGCAATTGGTTTTAAGGACTTAGTTATAAATTATTTCCCAAGGCTGATGTTCAAAATGGTATACCCTAGAGTTTCTTCTAGGATTTTAATAGTTTGAAGTACTACATTTAAGCCTTTAATCTACCTGGAGTTAACATTTGTATATGGTAAAAGATAGGCGTTGAGTTTTATTTTTCTGCATATGGCTGGCCAGCTATCCCAGAACCATTTATTGAATAGGGAGTCCTTTTCTCATTGCTAATTCTTGTGCACTTTGTCAAAGATCAGGCTGTAGGTGTACAACTTAATTTCTGGATTCTCTATTCTGTTCCATTGGCCTGTGTGTCTGTTTTTGTACAAATACCATGCTGTTTTGATTACTGTAGCCTTGTAGTATAGTTTGAAGTTGGATAATGTGATACCTCTGGCTTTGTTCTTTTTGCTTAGTATTGCTTTAGGTATTCAGACTTTTTTTGTTGTTGTTTCATACGAATTTTATAATAGTTTTTCCTAATTCTGTGAAAAATGATATTGGTTAGTTGATAGGAATAGCATTGAATCTGTAGTTTGCTTTGGACAGTATGGCCATTTGAACAACATTGATTCTTTCAATCCATGAGCATGGAATTTTTTTTTCCACTTGTTTATACCATCTGTGGTTTCTTTCAGTAGTGTTTTATAGTTCCCCTGTAAAGATCATCAACTCTTCTTTGTATATCTGGTAGAATTGGGCTGTGAATTCATCTGGTCTGGGGCTTTTATTCTGGTGGTAAATTTTTTATTACTGATTCAGTTTCAGAACTTGATACTGATCTGGTCAGTTTCTTTCTGGTTTAACCTTGGAAGGTTATATGTTTCCAGAAATTTATTTCCTCTAGATATTCTAATTTGTGTGCATAGAAGTTATAAGAGTCTCTGAGGATTTTTTGTATTTCTGTGGAATCAGTTGTAATATCACCTTTGTTGTGCTTATTTGGATCTTCTGTCCTTTTTTCTTTGGTAATCCAGCTAGTGGTCTATGAATTTTGTTATCCTTTCAAAGAACAAACTTTTGGTTTTGATGATTTCTTCTAAGAATTTTGGTATCAGTTTTGTTTAATTATTTTCTTTTGCTAGGTTTTTGGTTAATCTTGATTTTCTAGTTCTTCTAGGTGTGATGTTGGGTATGATCTATTTTGAATTAATTTTTGTGTATGATATGAAAAAGGGACTAAACTTTATCTTTTGCATATGACTATGCAGTTGCCCCAGCATCATTTGTTGAAAAAGACTGTTCTTTCACCATTGAATTGTCTTGGCACTCTTGATGGAAATCAATTCACTATCCTTGTGTCAGTGCCATTCAGTTTTGATTACTATGGCTTTGTATGACATTTGGAAATTGGAAAATCAGAGTTCTCCAGTTTTGTTCATTGTTTTCTAGATTGTTTTGGCATTCCAAGTTCTTTGACTTTCCATGTGGTTTTCAATATCAGCCTGTCTATATCTGCAAAAGCCTAGCTGAAAATTTGATATGACTTGCATGGAATCTGTAGATAAATTCAGGGCATATTACTCTCTTAACAATATTAAATCTTCTTATCCATGAGCTTGGAGTGTTTTCTACTTACTTACATTTTCTCGAATATCATTCAATAATGCGTTATATTTCTTTGTTAAATTTATTTCTATTTTATTCTTTTTTTTTTCTGAGATAGGGGTTTCCTTCTGTTGCCCAGGCTAGAGTGTAGTGGTGTGATCATAGCTCACTGCAGCTGCAACCTCCAGGGCTCAAGAGATCCTCCAATCTGAGCATCCCAAGTAGCTGGGACAACAGGTACATGCCATTACAGCTGACTAATTTTTATATTTTTTATAGAGAGGGGGTCTCACTATATTGCCCAGGCTGGTCTCAAACTCCTGAGGTCAAGCAATCCTCCCACCTTGGCCTCCCAAAGTGCTGAGGTTACAGGCATTGAACCACCATACTCAGCCTCCATTTTGTTCTTTTTGATGCCATTATAAATGTAATATTTTTCTTGGTTTTATATTTTGATTTTTCATAGCTAATGTATGAATACAATATATTTTTGCATATTGTTTTTATATCCCATAACTTTGATGAGCTCATTTATGAGTTCTAACAGTTTTGTAATGGATTCCTTATCTTCATAGAATATTATATCATCTGCAAATAGAAATAGTTTTATTTCTTCCCTTCCAATCTAGATATGTTTTGTTTCATTTCCTTTACCTGATTTCCCCGGCCCTACCTCTGGTACAAAGTTGAACAGAAATTGTGAGAATGGACATCCTTGACTTGTTCCTGATTTTAGGGGGAAATTCCATTGGTTCCTGCTTGAATATTTATTATTTTCTTCTTTCTGTTTGCTTTAGATTTAATTCGTTATTCTTTCTAGTTTAAGTGTGAAGCTTAGGCTATAAATTTAAATATTTTTACTTTTCAACATGAACATTTAATGCTACAAATTTCCTTTTAAGCATAGCCTAGCTGTATACCCCAAATTTTGATATTTGTATTTTTATTTGGTTCAAATTTTTAAAAAATGTCCTTTGAGGTTTCTCTTTAATTCATGTTACTTAGAACTGTTTTATTTAATTTACAAATATTTGGAAAATTTCCAGATATCTTTCTAATATTGTTTTCTGGTTTAATTTTGCCATGATCAGAAGATATATGATTTCTATTATGTTAAATGTGTTAAGATTTTGTTATAGCTGAGAATATGGTGTATCTTAGGAATATCCATATGTACTTGAGAAGAATACGTATTCTGTTGTTGGGTGAAGTGCTTGCTAAATATTAACTGCGCCAAGTTGGTTGATTGAGCTGTTCAGGTTGGATGCTCTCTCACTGATTTTCTGCTGACTTGTTCTATCAATTCCTAATAGAAGGATGTTGAACTCTCCAACTGTAATTGTTGGTTTGTCTATTTCTCCTTTCATATACATCAGATTTTTACTTCATGTTTTATGAAGATTTGTTGTTAAGTAAATACTCAAGATTTTCATGTCTTCTGGGAGAATTATTTCCTTTATCATTATGTTGTATCCATCTTTATCCCTGATAATCTTCCTTGCTCTGAAATCTGCTTAGACTGAAATTAAAATCACTATTCCAGTTTTCTTTTGATTAGTGGTTTGCATGGTGTATCTTTTTCCATCATTTTACTTTTAATGTTTCTTTTTTCTTCAATGAGAATTTATTATAGATAGCATATAATCTATACATTTTTCAATGTATATATGTGACTATTATATTTATATATAAATTAACACAACTAATTTATTTTCCAGACAGTTTTTCTTAATGAAGTCAAGGTTCTTTTCTCCCCTAAATACATAATCATTGGACTATAACAGAACTTTATAAACAATTTTCTTAGGTTTTTGGGGAGTTATAATATTTGTTTCCTAAAGTTACTTACTTCAGGAATACTTATTTGATATTGGATATCACAGCTATATTGAGTATGTGGCTAAGTAGCCATGGAAGTCTGGAACGATGAAACTACTCAACAGAAGAATCTTGAGTTTCAGGAAAGTTTTCTTAAATCCAGAAAACATTAGTTCATTATCTGGGGTGATTTAACATAAGAATTATTTGAACTGAGTAAAAGCATAGAGTTGATGAGATCAAGTTCAACTCTGTCAATTCTCAGATGAGAAATCTAAGACCAAGAGCTATGTGGCTAACTAACATACATCAGGTCCTATTTTCCTCCTGCTTTTGGCAGAATGGAATCAATTATGTTATCATATTGTTGCTATGATTATTTTAAGAGTAAGATCTACCCCAATCGCTATCTATATTGATACTCGTGAGTGGCCATGGGAAGGAGAGAGAAATTGCTTTCTGTGCAAGGACCTAATCTTGAGGTGTGCCATATATGTCCAACTTTTTATTCAGCTACTTCTCAACATTCTTGTATTATCTTTCAGATCTTACCATTTTTAATCTTGAATTCAAATTTCCAAATTGTATTTAGAAATTTCTATTTAGATTGTTTAAAAAAAAAAACACTAGAATTATCTTTGTTTCGGAGAATTTTACCTGCCTGCCTGGAGAATTCACTTGCATAAATTATTATTACTTTGCAACACACAACTAATTTTTCAGATTTGCCTTCTTGGGGCAAAGTTAGTGACAAGGCCTAAGAACTTTTGAGTCGGTTTTATTTGGCTAAAATATATCCAAAATTTAAAACAGGAAGATCAGAATTTTGCAAGCGCTAATGTCTTCCTAAATATATTTTGAGGTTTAAAACATCTCTTCTTCAGATATTTTAATCTTTTTAATTCTAATCATTTATAATGCCAGCAAATTTGAAAGGTCTTTAGAGAAAACAATCACCAAGTATTTGTAGCGTTTTTCTTTCAAATGTTTGAATTTTTTGTTTCAAATGTTTGAATTCTGGTTTTTATTTCAGGGTGGTTCGTACGTTGTCCCAAAAGAGTTGTCAGCCTGCGCTGTTTCAGGATCTCCCCACAGTCTAAGTATAATGACAGTGTTAGTATATCTTTCCATTATTCCAAAAACTCTATTTTTTAAAGTGCCTTTAGTAGGATTCTGGGAATTCACTGTAGGTTAACTGTGGGGCTCACACCACTTAGAATTCTTTTCTCCTAATGAAAGGACTCTGAACCCTTGAACTCTGTCAGGGTCTTAGGCATGTTCCCTGGGCCTGATTTTCATCCTCAGAAAATGGAGGTTACATACATATCAAGAATAAAAGAGAGGTCAAATGAGAGTAGTTAAAGACTTTGCACGCATCCAGATGATGTTAATGTGTTGACCATAGTGTCTAGAACCTGCGAGGCAGTTGATGAGTGAGTGGCTGAACAAATGAATGAGTAAATAGTGAGTAAATATAATAGTAAACATTCAGAGAAGCAATTGATTATATGTATGGTGACAACTTACTTCCAATGTGTTCACCTGAGGAAAATGGTGATTGATATAAAAAGTGTAACAACTCTCAATATGTTCCTTTTCCAAGTGATTAGGGCAATATAATTTGTTAATGTATTGTTCATAAAGAATGATTATTGGAAACAATTAAGGATTTTAAGAATTTCCTGATTTATTGTAGAAATATGGCTTTGATAATCACCCCCTTGACTGATGATAGCACCTATGCACCTCATAGCCACTCTCATTTATACATTTTGATTAATATGTGAAACAACATGAGTCGGGAAGGGAAATTATGTTTGCATTTTCCCCATGTAATTACAACTATAGTGAGTTCACAAGTTCAGGTGTGCAAGACATATCTCTGATTGAACTCAATTTATGACTCTAAGCATTAATTCTATCAGATGGGCAGAAAAGGGAGAAAATCTAGGGTTTTTTTTGTTTGTTTGTTTTCTTTCCTAATCACCTTTAGTTTCTGGAATTTTGCCAAGTTTCTGGGAACTTACACAATGCCCAGATTTGGAGGAGAGGGTGCTGCTTTTCTTACTTCAGTCAGTAGTACCCACAAAATGCTGTCGAAATGTACTTAATTTCTGTCTGTTCGGCCTCATCAGGTCCCAATGCCCCACAACTCCCTACTCATGCTTGATGTACAGGCATTTTTGGGTCAGGTTGCTGAAAGTCCATTTTGCTGGATATGTGTCCTGCTCCCTTTCCTCTCTGGGAGGGGAGGTTCTCCTCTGTAGGGTCGTGCCACACTCCTCATGTCCTCTTCAGGACGCACTTCTCCTGCTCATCCCAGGCTCCTCTGCATAACCTTCTACTCCTCCTGCCACCACCTCCCTCAGGAAAGGCTTCTAGCAGAGGGGAGATCTTTCTTTATATTTCTTCCAAGAAACTCAGCCTGCAGCTTTTAGTAAAATAAATGCAAAAAAAAGACTTACAGGGAACTTTAGTGTTTTTCTTCTGTCACTTATTTCTTTTGTGGCTAAGTCCTTGATGGAAAGAGAGGAAAGGAAAGAGAAACAAAGAAGGAAATCAAAACCAAAAAAAAAAAAAAAAAAGAACAAATCTCAAATGAGCAAAAAAAATTAGATTCGTAAAGTAATATCTCAAAAGAGCTATACAATCAGATCATGAGTGTATTAATGGGAGCCAATGTCATTAAGTATTTTTTACCTTCCAGGAGCTCGGATTCCTGCAGATGTATTGCCATAATTCATCATCACAAGATGGTATATAGACATTCTAATCCCTTTACAGTTGGGAAACTGAGAGGTAAAGGGATTAAGTAACTGTTGAGTATTAAATTTGAATTCAGGTTGTTTAAAATTTTGAATTCTGTACTTTCCTCCATTTACTTTGTTTCATTTCACAAACCCACAAAAATAATGGTCTGTAAAAGCTAATTAGAAAATGAGAAATTTAGAAAGATAGTTATTTTAAATTATATTAGATCAGCTAAAAATTATATGAGGACATTTAGGCTGAGAATCAGGGACTGAAAGTTATGGTCTAAATGACATGAAGTTGACCCCTTGAGGAAGACACAAAACAAAGTTGCTCAAACCAATGTCTCTCAGCTGGAGAACTGAGAAACAAACTGTGGTACATTGCAATAGAATAATACTTGGCAATAAAAAGGCACGAACTACTGATACACTCAACAATGTGGATGAATCCAGAATTGCATATTGTAAGTGAGCAGAGTCAAATGTAAAAGACTCTGTACTGTGTGATTCCCTTTATATGAGACTCTGGAAAAGGAATAACTATGTGGATTGTCTTCTATTTTTATGGAGATGGTGGTTACATGACTGTATGCATTTGTCAAAAATTGCAGAACTGTACCCTAATTGGGTGAATAGTACTATATGTAAATTATATCTTAATTTTTTAAATGGTAGAAAAAATGCAACATTGTTTAGGACTAGCTGCTCTAATAAACTCATTAGAAATATCCTAACTTATAATTTTTGGGTGTAATTTGAAAAACAGAATGAATTCAGTCCCTTAATAACCAACTTCCTCTTAATATTGTATATATGACCCACAGAAACCTTAGATTATCCCAAATATCATATTTCTTCCAATTTATAACATAACCATTCTGAAATTAAGATATTCTTTATAACCAATGATAAGAGAAAATCACAGTTGCATGTAAACAATAAGTTGTGGTGTAGTTATTATCTATAAATGTATAAAATTAGTCTTGGAACAGTTAATATTGACCCTTAGTTAAACTTAGATTTGTTGAGTGTTGCTTAAAATTCTCTCAAAATGATTAAAATTGGCTACATGTTGTTATGATTGACCAGTGCCTGCCAGGTGATCAAATTTAAGACAGATAAAATTGCTAAATTCTAAACAAACAAAATATTTTAAAGCTAGGAGAGTTTGGGAGTCATCTATTGATATACATAAATAATCATTCCTCAAACCCCAAATACCTACCCTTGATAGGACAATATCAGGTCACTGGTGAGAGGAAGACAAAGCCAGCTTGGCCATTCACAATGGAAGGGAGAGAGGGTTTCTTAGGGAAGAGAAAAATCCCAAATCAGAGAAATGGAGAAGAGTTTTTAAAATGTGTTTGAATGTCATATAAATAAAATCCTTTGGGGCATTTTTTTAAAGATTACACTAAATTTAAATTGCTTTTTTTTTTTATTACTTCTGGACTTTAAGACTAGTTTTTCTTGGGTAGGTGACACCATGCCAACATGGGCTGTGAAGAGACTCAACTTTTATGAGTAACGTATCTGTCAAAAGCTTTGGACTGACTTTCAAGAAAAGCTGTTTAATTTCCAGTGACCTGTAATTTAATGAAGGAAAAATATGAAACTATTAGTTTAACAAAACAGAAAATGCAGAAGAAACGCTGATATGTTTCAATATCCCTCAGAATTATACTGTCATTCTTCAAGAGCGAGAGAAACCAAAATGATGGGCACTGGTTATGAAAAACAGCCTGTCACCATGATGCCAGGCATATCTGTCAGTGGCTCAAAGTGAATCCAAAGGTTCTTTAGACAATATATCTGAACAGATCTTCAACTCAAACTTTACCCATTACATTGAAGAGAAAGTTAGTCTATAACTATAGGAGTATATGAAAACTTTTGTCACTTTTTAAAAGTATATGTTTGCACAATTAATTTGTGGGTTTTTTTTTTTTTTTTTTTTTTTTTTTTGCTCTGTCCCCAGGCTGGAGTGCAGTGGCAGCGATCTCAACTCACTGCAACCTCAGCCTCCCAGGTTCAAGTGATTCTCCTGCCTCAGCCTCCCTAGTAGCTGGGATTACAGGCACATGCCACCACGTCTAGCTAATTTTTGTATTTTTAGTAGAAACAGGATTTCACCATGTTGGCTATGATGGTCTCTATCTCTTGGCCTTGTGATCCGCCCACTATGGCCTCCCAAAGTGCTGGGATTATAGGCGTGAGCCACTGTGCCTAACCTGTGGGTTTTTTTTTTTCCTTCTGAAAAGCCTATATGAAATCTATAACACATCTTACAATTTATGGCATCTTAGAATTGAGTTATAAAGATATTCCACAAATAATTTTGTGGGTACCATATTTTTCCTTCAAGACCTTCAGAGATATTTGACTATACTATTTCTTTGGTGCTACTCCAAATATTGTTCTCATGACCTCCAAACATCCTGAACTCTTCCAATTTTGTATTCTAAACTTTGACTGAGACCCCCTATAAGAAATTTTGCCCTGACTTTGCATGCTTAATTGTGTGTGTGTGTGTAGCTGGTAGTGGGGAGAGGTAGGAAGAGAAGAGGAAGGGCAAAAGATGCTCAGAGGTGTGTACTGCTTTGGGCACCTGCCATCAAGTGCAATGTGTGTGAGACAAGAGAAGTGATAATGAGAGAATCACATTCATTGATGGGTTGGTGCAGTGGCTCTTTCCTTTTCATTTATACCCACAGGCTTTTGCAGAATTTGTTGCCTGTAGTGTTAGAATCTGCTTCCTTTCATTTTGCTGTGGCTTGTGAGTAATCCACAAGTGATTACAGTCAGAGCAATATCTTGTCTAGGGAATTTAGGAATGTCTGTCTCCTGCCCTAGTGGCTAATAGCATTTCAACTGTCAGAATAGGGGTATGGGAAGGTAGTGGCTCAGTAGAGCCTTGGAAATTTCTCTCTTGCAGAAAGATTGTCTCTATACTGCCAGTATGCTTGTTTTTAGGTGACTTTGACCTGTACCTTGCACTCTTACTGGCCAGACTTGTGTACATTTGAAGGCAGCAATAAAGATGAAATTAGCTATTTAATTTGGAAAAATCATCGATTTTTTTCTATATTATAAATTATAAGACTTGTTTCTGTTTTCTTGAATGTTAACAGTTTATCAGTGTTTAAATACTTGCTGAGGCTATGTCTTCTGTCTAGGAAAATCAAGATTCAAGCAAGAATCTAAGAAAACAGAAAATCTGAATCCCTGAGTTAAGGCAAGTGTCATGTGTTTTATTTCCTATCAATGGGAAATAAACTGAAGACACTAAAGAGTGACTATGGGCTTAAATGGGAGGATTCTACTATTCATTTATCATTTCTTTAGCAAATGTCTGTGGCAGGTGTTGTTCTGGGTGCTGGGTTTACAACAGGCACAGAGCACTCATGTCTTGGCTCACATGCTGACTACCTTCTAGGGTAGAAATAACTCAAGGCCCCAGTCAGTAGAGTGCTTTATGCAAACCATATTTTATTCAAAGAATGAATGAAATTCTTGAGGAATTTGATTCATTACCGTTTGCCAGTTGCTCATTATTTTTCTTGATGAATGAATTTGCTAAGTGCCATACATTAGATACATAATATTTTTAAACCTCATGAACCTTGTTTCTGTTAAACATGAGCATTTGCATTGAACAGAGAAAACCGTAATAGCAAACTGAAGTTGTTATAGCAACAATGAGAACACTTCAGCATTCAGGAATCATCTTTTTTTTTTTTTAAGAGTAAATAATACAATTAATGCTTGATACTATATTGTTTACAGACTTCCTTGTGACTCATGGCTCTTCACATGTCAGCCTTAAACAGACGGGAAGGTATTCTGAAATAATAATTAAAATATTGGTATATGGAGCTGCTTTGAAACACCATGACAGGCTTTTATCCATGATAGATTTATACCTCTTTTATTGTAGCAAAATTTCAAAAATTACATCTAAAAAATGAAACATTTTTCATTTTTAAAGTGGACAGCTGGAACATGCTTACAGAAATAAGGATTTGTGCACACACTAAAGAAGAGCACAGAGCAATTGAAAAGCATAGCCCATGTCAACTATGGAGCTAAGTAGGCTGAATTTGAGGCCTGGCTCTGCAGCTGACAGCTGGGGGACCTTGGGCATCCCCTCTCTCTGCCTCAGTTTCCCCATCTGTAAAATAGGGTAAAGTACCAACTTCATGAAGTTGTTGTCATGCTTAAAGGAGTTAATGTACATCAAATAAAGGATTTTTACCCAGAGTAAATGTTACACAAATATGTGGCTCTTCTTGTATCTTTGAAAGATCGTCTGGTTCAGGTACTGGCATTTGAGCAATATTTGGTGTCTGCAAGGTAAGGTTGTTATTTGTCCTTTTTTTAAAAAACCTCTCTATAGCACCAATAAGCCAAATATATGGGAATATTGGTTTTATCTAGATTTTTTTTCCCATAGAGCCTCATGTCATTTATATTTTTATTACCTTCAGTGTCCCCTCAGTTCTCAGTGTGTTTAGGGGTAAAATGGTGAGAAACAGCATGAATTTGTGGAGGAAACAAAATCTTTGGAGTGAGGCAGATGTATTTTAAATCTAGGCTGTGTCATAGACAGTGCTTTAATCACTTCTATCATCTGCAAATGGGGGCAATGATACTTATCTCTTAGGGTTGTGAGATTAAATGAAATGCATGTACTTAGCACATTCTAAAGATCAACAAATGTTTGGACCCTGTCTGGCTGAATAGTATAAAGAATGGTTTACATCCCTTGAGCAGAAGTGGTCAACTTCTTACTTACATAGGTCTACCCTGCTTCTCACACACCTCCTCATCTCCCACAAATCTCACAAACCTCTATGGATATACAGCCAATTCAAGCAAGAGTCAGACATTTAATAGGTTGCTGTACAACTTATAAAGTCAATTGGCACAAAAAACTCACTCCAGATAGGGATCAGCTTGGCCAGTCAGAACCTGCTTCACTAAAAATTTGAAATGAGATTTATAAAAGGAATGAAAAGCTTACAAGCCAAGATTTGAGGTGGTCAGGACTGCAGATAAGTTGAAATGAGGATGCAGAGGCTATGAGCGAGCCCAAAGTCTGAGACAGTACAATGGACTGAATGTCTGTATTCCTGGCAATCATGCATTTTGAAATCCTAACCCCCAGTGGGATGGTATTAGGAAGTAGGGCCTTTGAAAGGTCGTTAAGGCTTGAGGGTGATATGGGATTAGTGCCTTATAAAAGGGACCCAGGGGAGTTCATTTGCCCTCTTTCCACCATGTGAGACTACAACAAGAAGCTCGCAGTCTGCAACCTAGAAGAGGCCCCTTGCCAGAAACTGACCATGCTGGTGCTCTTATCTCAGACTTCCAATCTCCAGAATTGCGAGAAATAAATTTGTTGTTTATAAGCCACCCCGTTTGTGGTATTTTTTAATAGCATCCCAAAGTGACTCAGACAAATAGGGAAAGAATTAAGGAAGAGAGGGTGAATTGATTGGCTGGCAGCTCTAGGATCAGGCAAAACAAAGACCAGAGAGTCAAGTCATTCTCTGATGACAGAGGATCAATCAGCCAATCAACTCCTGCTACCAAGAAGGTTCCTAAGGCCAACCTAGATATGAACTCCCTAACTTGTTCATCTCTCTGGAGCTGACCCTCCATAGTTTTTATTTTTCCCATGAGGTTAGGGGATTTTTCTTTTTTAATTTAATTTTTTTTAAGATTTCAAAAAATTTTGAGTAAAATGCATAAGCCGTGCATGGATTTTGTAACATCTGTTTTGACTAGGGTGTCTGTGTGTGTGTGTGTGTGTGTGTGTGTGTGTGTGTGTGTGTGTACGTTTTCTTATTTTATTCTTAAGTTCTAGGATACAAGTGCAGAATGTGTAGGTTTGTTACATAGATATAAGTGTGCAATGGTGGTTTGCTGAACGTATCACCCATCATCTAGGCTTTAAGCCCCACATGCATTAGTTATTTCTCCTAGTGCTCTCCTTCCCCTCAAACCCCACTCCTTGACTGGCTCCAGTGTGTATTGTTCCCCTCCTTGTGTCCATGTGTTCTCATTGTTCAACTCCCACTTAGGAGTGAGAAGATCTGATGTTTGGTTTTCTTTTCCTGTGTTAGTTTGCCAAGGATCATGGTTTTTAGCTTCATCTACGTCCCTGCAAAGGACATGATCTCATTCCTTTTTATTGCCGCATGGTATTCCATGGTGTATATATACCACATTTTCTTTATCCAGTCTATCATTGGTGGGCATTTGGGCTGGTTCCACATCTTTGCTATTGTAAATAGTGCTGCAATAAACATATGTGTGCATGTGTCTTTATAATGGAATGATTTATATTCCTTTGTGTATATAACCAGTAATGGGATTGCTGGGTCAAATGGTATTTCTGGTTCTGTATCCTTGAATAATCGTCACACTGTCTTCCACATCTTTAAACTAATTTATACTCCCATCAACAGTGTAAAAACGTTCCTATTTCTCCATAGTCTTGCCAGAATCTATTGTTTCTTGACTTTTTCTTTTTTTGTCACTCAGGCTGGAGTGCAGTGGTGTGATCTTGGCTCACTGCAAGTAGCTGGGACCACAGGCCTACACTGCAATGACTGGCTAATTTTTTGTATTTTTAGTAGAGATGGGGTTTCATCATGCTGGCCAGGCTGGTCTTGAACTCCTGACCTTGACCTGCCCGCCTTGACCTCCCAAAGTGCTGGGATTACAGGCATGAGCCACCACACCCAGCATGTTTCTTGACTTTTTAATAATCACCATTCTGACTGGTGTGAGATGATACCTCATTTTGGTTTTGATTATTATTTCTGTAATGATCAATGATGTGGAGCTTTTTTTCATATGTTTGTTGGTCACATAAATGTCTTCTTTTAAGAAGTATCTGTTCATATCCTTTGCCCACTTTTTGATGGGGTTGTTTTTCTTGTAAATTTAAGTCCTTATAGATTCTGGATACTAGACCATTGTCAGATGGGTAGGTTGCAAAAATTTTCTCCCATTCTGTAGGTTGCCTTTTCACTCTGATGATAGTTTCTTTTGCTGTGAAGAAGCCCTTTAGTCTAATTAGATCCCATATGTCAATTTTGACTTTTGTTATAATTGCTTTCGGCGTTTTTATCATGAAGTCTTTGCCCATTGCTATGTCCTGAATGGTATTACCTAGATTTTCTTCTAGGGTTTTTATGGTTTTGGATTTTACATTTAAGTCTTTAATCCATTTTGAGTTAATTTTTGCATAAGGTGTATGGAAGGGGTCCAGTTTCAGTTTTCTGCATGTGGCTAGCCAATTTCCCCAGCACCATTTATTAAATAGGGGGTCCTTTCCCTGTTTGTTTTTGTCTGGTTTGTTGAAGATCAGATGGTTGTAGATGCATGGCATTATTTCTGAGGCCTCTGTTCTGTTCCATTGATCTATATATCTGTTTTAATACCAGCACCATGCTATTTTTGTTACTGTAGCCTTGTAGTATAGTTTGAAGTCAGGTAGCATGATGTCTCCAGCTTTGTTCTTTTTGCTTAGGATCATTTTGGCTATATGGGCTCTTTTTCGGTTCCGTTTGAAATTTGAAGCTGTTTTTTCTAATTCTGTGAGGAATGTCGATGGTAGTTTAATGGGAGTGGCATTGAATCTATAAATTAGTTCAGCCAGTATGGCAATTTTCATGATACTGATTCTTTCTATCCATGAGGATGAAATGTTTTTCTATGTGTTTGTGTCCTCTCTTATTTCCTTGAATAGTGGTTTGTAGTTCTCCTTGGGTCCTTCACATGCCTTGTTAGCTGTATTCCTAGGTATTTTATTTTCTTTGTAGCAATTGTGAATGGGAGTTCATATGTGAACTCCCATTGTCTATCGTTGGTATAGGGGAATGCCTGTGATTTTTGCACATTGATTGTGTATCCTGAGATTTTGCTGAAGTTGCTTATCAGCTTATGGAGTTTTCGGGCTGAGATAATTGGGTTTTCCAAATACAGAATCATGTTGTCTGCAAACAAAGACAATTTGACTTATTCTCTTCCTATTTGAATATCTTTGTTTCTTTATCTTGCCTGATTGCCCTGGCCAGAACTTCCAATACTATATTGAATAGGAGTGGTGAGAGGGAGCATCCTCGTCTTGTTTTGGCTTTCAAGGGAATGCTTCCAGCTTTTTCAATTCAGTACGACATTGGCTGTGCGTTTGTCATAAATAGCTCATATTATTTTGAGATATGTTTTATCAATACCTCTTTTATTGATAATATGAAGTGATGTTGAATTTTATCAAAGGCCTTTTCTGCATCTACTGATATGATCATGTGATTTTTGTCATTGGTTGTGTTTATGTGATGGATGATGTTTATTGATTTGCATATGTTGAGCCAATCTTGAATCCCAGGGACAAAGCCGACTTGATCATGATAGGTAAGCTTTTTGATGTACTGCTGGATTCAGTTTGCCAGTATTTTATTGAGGATTTTTGCATCTATGTTCCTCAGGGATATTGAACTGAAATTTTCTTTTTTTGTGTGTCTCTGCAAGATTTTGATATCAAGATGATGCTTGCCTCATAAAATGAGTTAGGGAGGAGTGCCTCCTTTTTGACTGTTTGGAATAGTTTCAGAAGGAATAGTACCGGCTCCTCTTTGTATCTTCAGTAGAATTCAATTGTAAAACCATCTGGTCCTGAGTTTGTTTTTTTTTTTGTTTGTTTGTTTGTTTTTTCAGAACTTAATACTGGTCTATTCAGGTATTCAACTTCCTGTTTTAGTCTTGAGAGGGCGTATATGTCCATGAATTTATCCATTTTTTTCTAGATTCTCTAGTTTATTTGCATAGAAGTGTTTATAGTATTCTCTGATGGTAGTTTGTATATCCGTGGGGTCAGTGGTGATATGGGGTTTATTTCTCTATGTGTCTTTTAAAAAGTACTGTCCTGTCTGTTGGAAGTTTTTGTTGAACCCACTTCATTTTTTTTCTTTACTCATTTCTATTTCTACTCTTAGAATAAACTCTTATTTTACCTGGCTTCACATAGGTAATTCCCTGTTTCTTTCTCCTCCAAAATTGATATTGAACTAAGAAAGGGAATGTATCCAATACTGAAGGATGATGGCCTCTGAGTGTGGATTTCCATGTTGCCTGTGGAATTGGCCTGTTAACTTCAAGATCCCAGCGTGGCTAGTTTTTTTGGTATAGGGGCCGGTGGAAATTGGCCTTCTAAGCTGGACCATTATATATTAGACCTTTGTAGTCACTAATGCACCATCTTTACGTGGGGGCAGTGTACACAGAGGTTAGGAGTATAGTTAATTAAAATCAGAGCAGAAATAAACAAGAGACCAAATAATCATACAGAAAATCAATGAAGTGAAAAGTTTGTTGTTTGAGAGGATAAACAAGATCAATAGACTGCTAACTAGATTAACAAAAAGGGAGAAGATACAAATAAACACAATAAGAAATGATAAAAGTGGGATTACAGCCAATCCCACAGAAACATAAAAGATCCCCAGAGACTTCTATGAACATCTCTGCATACACAACCTAGAAAATTTAGAGGACATTAATACATTCCTGGAAGAACACCACTTCCCAAGATTAAACCAGGAAGAAATTGAAATCCTGCGCAGACCAATAGAGAGTTACAAAATTCAATTGGTAATAAGAAAAAATTCTACCAACTACAAAAAGCCCTGGATCAAATGGATTCAAAGCCAAATTCTACCAGACACACAGAGAAAAGCTGGTACAAATCCTATTGAAACTATTCCAAAATATCAAGGAAGGGAGACTACTCTCTTACTCAGTCTATGAAACCACCATCATATTGATACCACAATCTGGCAAAGACACAACAACAACAAAAAAACTACATACCAATATCTCTGATGAGCATAGATGCAAAAATTCCTCAACAAAATACTAGCAATCTGAATCCAGAAGGACATCAAAAAGATAATTCACTATGATCAAGTGAGTTTTATTTCTGGTATGCAAGAATGGCTTAACATATGCAAATTAATAAAGGTGATTCACCACATAAACAGAATTAAAAACAAAAGCCATATGATTATCTCAGTAGACACAGAAAAAGCATTTGGGAAAACTTAACATTCTTTCATGATAAAAACCCTCAACACAGTAGGCATAAAGGAAACAAACCTCAAAAAAAAAAAAAAAAAGCCATTTACAGCAAGCAAATGGCCTGTCTACTGCAAAATTTGGAAGCATTTTCTCTACGAACTGGAACAAGACAAGAATGTTCACTATCATTACTTCTACATAGTACTGGTAGTCCTAGCCAGAGCAGTTGGGCAAGAGAAAAAAGACACTCAATTAAGAAATGAGGACATTAAATTACCTTTGCTGATGATATGGCTCTATACTTAGTAAACTCTAAAGATTCCACCAAAGGACTTGTAGACCTAACATGTGACTTCAGTAGTTTCTAGATGCAAAATCAACATACACAAATCAGTAGCATTTCTACATACAAATACCATTCAAGCTGAAAACCAAATCAAGAATGCAATCCTATTTACAATGACCACGAAAAGAATAAAATATCTAGGAATGCCACTAACCAAGGAGGTGAAAGATCTCTATAAGAAGAACTACAAAACATTGCTAAAAGAAATAATACACAAACATATGAAAAAACCTGCCATGCTCATGTACTGGAAGAATCAATATTGTTAAAACGTCTATATTGTCCAATGCAAACTGTAGATTCACTGCTATTCCTATCAAATTACCAATGCCATTCTTCACAGAATTAGAAAAAACTATTTTAAAATTCACATGGAACCAAAAAAAGAGCCTAAACAGACAAACCTGAAGCAAAAAGAACAAAGCTGGAGGGATCACATTACCCAACTTCACACTATACTACAACACTGCAGTAACCAAAACAGCATGGTACTGATACAAAAATAGACACATAGACCAATGGAACAGAATGAAGAACCAAAAACTAAAGCTTCACATCTACAACCAACTGATCTTTGACTCAGTTGACAAAAATAGGCAATGTAGAAAGGATACCCTATTCAATAAAAGATTTTGGGAAAGTTGGCCAACCATAAGCAAAAGAATGAAACTCAGTCTCTATGTAAGACCTCAAACTATAAAAATCCTAGAAGTAAACCTAGGAAATTCTCCTCTGAACATTGGCCTAGGCAAAAAATGTATGAGTCCTGAAAAGCAAATGCAACAAAAACAAAAATTAACAATTGGGACCTAGTTACACTAAAGAGCTCCTGCATAGTAAAAGAAATTATCAATGGACTAAACAGACAGCCTACTTATTGAGAGACAGTATTTTCAAACAATGTATCCAACAAAGAACTAATACCCAGAACTTATAAGGAACTTAAATTGACAGGCATAAACAACCCCATTAAAAAGTAGACAAAAGACATGAATGGACACTTCTTAAAAGAAGACATAGACTATGTGTGGTGGTTCATGCCTATAATCTCAGCACTTTGGGAGGCCAAGGCAGGTGGATCACCTGAGGTCAGGAGTTCAAGACCAGCCTGGCCAACATGGCTAAACCCTGTCTCTACTAAAAATACAAAATTAGCCAGGCATAGTGGCACATGCCTGTAATCCCAATTACTTGGGAGGCTGAGGCAGGAGAATTGCTTCAACCCAGGAGGTGGAGGTTTCAGTGAGCCAAGATCACACCATTGCACTCCAGCCTGGCCAACAAGAGCAAAATTCCATCTCAAAAAGATAAAAAATAAAAATACAAGCAGCCAACAAACACACACAAAAATGTTCCATATCACTAATCATTAGAGAAATGCAAATCAAAACCATAATGGTATACCATCTCATAACCATAATGGTCTAAAAGTAAAAACAAACAAACAGATGTTGGCAAGGTTGTAGAGTAAAGAGGATGCTCACACATTGTTGGTAGGATTGTAAATCAGTCTATCCCCTGTGGAAACTAGTTGGAGGTTTCTCAAAGAACCAAAAATAGGCTACTCTTTGACCTACCTAGCAACCCGATTACTGGATAGGTACACCCAAAGGAAAATACATCGTTCTACTCAAAAGACACCTTCATGCACATGTTTATCACAGCACTAATTCACAAGAGCAAAGACATGGAATCAACCTAAGTGCTAATAAGTGGTTGACTGGATAAAGAAAATGTGGTTTACATACACTGTGGTGTACTACACAGCCATAAAAAGTATAAAAACATGTCCTTTGCAGCTGCATGGATGCCCCTGGAGGCCATTATCCTAAATGAATTAATGCAGAAACAGAAAACCAACTGTTGCATGTTTTCACTTACAAGTGGCAGCTGAACATTGGGTATGTGCGGACATTAACAGGAAACAATAGGGGACTCCAAGAGGGGGAAGGAGGGAGGGAGACAAGTGTTGAAAAATTAACTATTGGGTGTTTTGTTACTTATTTGGGTGACAGCTTCAACTGAAGCCCAGACTCAGCATCATGCAGTATATTTACATAACAAACCTGAACATGTATGTACCCCTTGAATGTAAAATTTATTTAAAAAAGAGCATGGCTCTGGCATCAAATTTCTTGGGTTGAATTTTTGCCTTTACTGCTTACCAACTTAAGGCAACATTCTTAATCTCTCTTTCCATTGGTAGCCTCATTACTATTACTATAATATATACTTAAAGATTATTGCTAAAATTGTATTAGTCTTTTATCTAAAACATCTATTTGTTGAATTTTTTTTGCTTATATTTCTTTTATTAGACTCTTGTCTCTTAAAGAGTAAATGGGAATATAGCTTTGTATTTCCATTGCTTAACACATAGCAGGCATTGAATAAATATTCCCTTTTAAAACAATCTTCCTGTAAGACTTTCATCCTGCTAATTTTCATTCTCTGAACTTTCATTTTTATCTCACTTTAACTCCTCTTCTACATGTGGACATAAATCTGTAGTACATATTATGCTTTAATTATTCATTTACTCTATTAATTGTTCTATGCCATTTAATTAGCTTCTGCTCAACTTTCAGGTCCTTTTACAGCCCACCTTTTCTTACCATGTTTACCTCTTTTCTTCTTTTTTTTCCCCTCTATTCTTATTGTAAGGTAATTATTGTGCTTATTATTCTTTAGTGTCTTTCTGACTGGATCTATCCGCTTCTCTGACTTATCAAGGTCATTTAGAATTCCAGTCCCATCTATTAAGGGGTTTACTTTCTCTCCAGGTGACTATCTCAGCTAAATCAATGAGTTTCCTATTTCTTCAGCTAGGTCATTGATGAAAGTTAAAACATACAGCTTCTACCTCTTTACAAATATAAGATGTTATTCTCCAAGTTATAAGATCATGAGTAGATATGTGAAAAACCAAGTTTAATGAGAATAAGATTGTTTTGTAGAAGAAATGTTTTTGTAAAAAATACTTTTCATTATGAGAATGAATAACTCTTCAATAATTTTTTTGCTTCATTGCTCAGCGGCCTACAACCCAATATTTCAGCTTATTAAACTATGATTTAGCCTCATGTAATATTTTTGGTTGTCTTAAAGTCTCCCCAAGCCTGTCTCACATAAGTTTATCCAAGAGATATACATAGTATCCTATATGTAGGTGCAAATCAAAATTTTGCAAACTAGCAGTTAAGTATAAATCCTAGTTTTAGTGCAATTTAGATGAGCAACTCTATAGGCTGAGTAAGAACAGGTTGTAAAGATTTGTAGGAATAATTTTTAGAATCTTTTAATTAGGTAGAACTATAGCATGCTTGTTGCTCTAAAAGAGATAAACCAACAGATCAAAATCTTTTATTCGTTCATTTGATGAAAGTAATAAATCTACATGATGTGCTTGCAGATGAAAGGAAGTCATTGTGGTTTTTTATCTTGGAAAAATACATCCTTGTTAAGAGTCAAAGATAACCTCTTGAGTAAAGTCTTGCTCCGAAACACTTTGCCATGTTAAAAGGTGTGTTCAACTTTCTTGGTGTTTACCCAGGCAGTTCAAGCAGCTTTACAGGTCACGGAAAGTGACCTGAGCTCTTTACCACTGGCATCCAAAGGTTTCCGTCAAGTCCTCAGGAGAATGCCATTTCATTGCTTTTTCAGCCCAAAAGACCTACAGCAGTTTGTTTATAAGATCACCTACTGAACATTAGAAAGAATCATGACAAAGGTAAAGATTTCCAGTCATAGTTACAATTGAAGCTGAATTTTAGTGGATGAACTTGCTTCATTGAAAAACATCTTTTACAGAGATATGAAGACTTTTTGTAAGCAAAAACTGAACAGGTCTCCTGGTATGTTCAGCCTGATGTTTTGTTTTTCCCTACTGGGGCTTTCCCTTAGGTTGTAAATTCCAGCTTTCTAATGTCAGCTTCCTCCTTTGTTGAGCTCTAAGGCATTTCTGGAATTACTCTGTAAAGGGACTTTGACAATCCCCTGCCCTGTTCTTAGGTCATAGAGCTGATTTATGACTGGAGGAGGTTCTCTAAACAGTAGATGAAATTGGTAAAATGTTATTCATTTATTAAAGTGGATTCAGGAGTTCCTCCTGCTGATGAGTGGGGATTTTCCTAAATCTAATCAGCCCTGGATAAATCAACTTATTACTATTTTGTAAGTTTTCCTGCTGGAAAATGAACTTCACCCTTACAGAATTTTAAGGGTAGAACCTGAAGAGTACATTGATGGTGTTATGGCGAATTCTAAATCTGCTGTTTCAGGTTGATAGTATAGAAGCAGCTTCAGAAACTGATACTCCTATTAAGGTACACTCATGAATTTAATATTTTTTGAGCTGTCATTTTTTGACACATGTCCATTTTGTTCATGTACTGCACCAGGTACTATGGATACAACTGAAAATAAGGCAGACAGACTCTCTGTCTTCTGTAACTAACTGGGGACAGATATTAACATTAAATAATATATGGCAAAATGGCAAGTAGTGTTCAGAGTTATGAAAAAAAATAAAGCACAGGCAGGGTATAGAGAATTGGGGTTAGTTGTCATTTTAGGTGTGCACTACTTTCCTATTGCTGCTTTAGCAAATTACCACAAATTTAATGATTTAAAATAGCTTGAATGGTGTCCTACTGGTCTGCAGGTTAGAAGTTTTAGCCTGGTCTCACTGGACTAGCATCAAGGCATCAGCGGGCTCTAGGAGAGAATCCCTTTCCTTGCTTTTCCAGGTTCTAGACGTTTCTTGCATTCCTTGGCTTGAGATCCTTTTCTTCCGCCATCAAAGCAGCATCATCACATTTTTCTGACCCTTCATTCATTGTCACATCTCTTCCTGACCACAGCCAGGAAAGGCTTTCCTATTTTAAGAGCTTATGTGATTAGATTGGGTCCTCCCAGATAATCCAAGACAATCTGTTTATTTTAAGGTCAGTTAATTAACAACTTAAATTTCATCTACAATCTTAATTCCCTTTTGCCACATAAAATAACTTATTCACAGTTTTCCTGGGATAAGGGGATGGACATCTCTAGGAAAATAGTATTCTGTCTTCCGCCAGGTACTTCAAATAAGTCTCTTTTAAGTGGTAATTTCTTAATTAAGATTTGAATGGGTAAGGACTCAAGCCAAGTGAATATCTGGAGGAAGAGTGTTGCAGGCAAAGGCAAGGTATTGTATGTTTCCTCTTTGAAAGGGAAAGAATGTAGGCAGCTGGCACAGAGTAAGGAAGACAAAAGGTAATTGACAAGGTCAGAGAAATAGGAAGATATCAAATTAAGTAAGACACCAGGGGCTTCAATAAGAAGCTGGGGTTTTATTCTCTATATGACAGGAAACCATCAGCATATTTAGAACAGAAGAGTGACACAATCTGATACATAATTTTAAAATGCCATTCTGGACAATGCCTTTGGAAAACAGTTTGACATTATCTTGTAAATTTGAAGATGCACATATTCCATTACCTAGGAATTCTATTTCTGTATCTGTGCCACAGAGAAAAACATATATGTAGACTGGGAATATGTCTAATTATATCTGTATCTACAGTTAGTAATAACGTAAGCAAACAAAAAAACTTGCATAAAACCCAATATCCATCAGAATTTTTAGTAAACTGTGGGAACTGTGTACAACAGACTACTGTATAATAGTGGAAAAGTAAACAAATTCTAACTATATATCAGAACATGATAACATCCAGGTATCATATAATGTTTAGCAAAAAAAAGCAAGACTAAGAAGCACACAGTCATTAATTTATTCTAGAAATATTTCCTAAAATTTAAGAAATATTTAAGCATTTACTTTGTACATGCATTGTATTGGGATATATTTTTAGGCAAAATTGACAAAGATCTCTCTCTCTGCTCATGGAATTTACCTTCTAATAGTTGGACATAGAAAATTTACAGTAGACAGAATAAATAGGCAAATCATATGGTATAATAGAAGGTTTAAAAAAAAGTCAATGAAAATAGAAGAAAATAGAGCAAAGTAAGGGAGATGGAGGTGTTGTCATTTAAAATAGGATGGCAGGGTAAGCACCACTGAGAAATATTTAAGTAAGACTGAAGAAAACCTTTTGGTTATCTTGATGAAGAACTTTGGTTATCTTGACGAAGACACTTGAAACTGCCAGTACAAAGGCCCTAAAGATTAGAGGGTCAATATGGCTAGAGAGGAGAGAGTGAGATGAGATGAAAGACAGAAGAGATTGGCAGAGAGAAAGTCACGTCTGGGGTAGGCAGGGTCTTTTGAGCCTTGGTGTATGGGCTTTGTAATTGGCTCTGACAAGAAGCACCTAAAGAGTGCAGAGTAGATGATCTTTATGGTCTGACATATGCTCTAAAAGAACCAGCCTGTCGTTGAAAACAGACTGCAAGAAACAAGGGCAGAAACAGTGAGACCAGTGAGGAGGTTACTTTGGTGAGTAGGGTGAAAGATGATGGTGGCTGCCATGAGGATGGCAGCAGCAGGTATGGTGAGAAGAAAGAATCTGGATTTATATATTTTTTTCTATAAAAATTAAATTGTTTTTATTTTGACATAATTTTAAAGTCATTTAAAACATTCAAAAATAATACAAATTCCCAGGTATATTTGCAGACTCTCTCTCGCATGTGCATGCACTCCTGCACTCTCTCTTTCTCTTTCTTCATACACGTGTGCACGCACACACAAGTTCTTTCACGTAATCCCAGAACAATTATCCAAATCAGGAAATTACCATGGATATAATAATATTATTTAACCTATAGACCTTAATCAGATCTCACTATGTGTCTGAAGTATATCCATTAAAGCAAAAGAAAATCTTGGATAATGTTTGTGTTGCTATGTTTTTTTAGTTTCCTTTAATCTGAAATAGTTCCAGTCTCTTTGTTCCTAGTAACACTGACATTTTTTTAAGTATGCTGGCCAGTTTTCTGTTTGTCTTTAGAATTTTCTGTTTGTCCCTCAATTTGCATTTGTCTGATGTTTTCTCATGATTAGGTGTAGGTTCTGCATTTTTGGCAGGAATACATTATTGACACAGAAGCAATGCTATGTCTTTCACAGTGCATTATGCAATGGAAGGCACATGTCATTGATTTATCCCATTTCTATTAAAGTTACTTGGTTAAGGTGGTGTCTGTCAGGTTTCTCCAATGTGAAGTCGCTAATTTTTTAATTAAAAAATAACTTGTGGGGAGATTCTTCGAAACTATACAATAAATATCGTGCCACTCATTAAACTTTCACCACTGGTTTTAGCATGCATTGATCATTTTTCCATGAACTGATCATTATTACAATGCTGAATGATGACTTCTAATTCCATCATTTCTTCTAAATTTACTAGTTGGCTTTCTACTGAAACAGAACATTTTCCCTTCTCCTTCTATTAATTAATTAATTAATTAACAACATGTATTATTTCCTTCGATGAATCTTAACCTATTAATATCATTATTTGTTTAGATGCTCAAATTATCTCAGATTTGGTCACTAGGAGCCCTTTAAATTGGTTACTGTGTCCTTTTGACATGCCCTGTCCTAATTTGAGTACTTACTAATTTTTGGCACATGAAGACAGTCCAGGTTTATTTTGTACTTTGCCAGCTTTGGCCCAAGAATGAACAGTGTCTCCAAGAATTACTCGTTCCTTTCAATGAAACATTGGTAGGTAGTTGCCAGATATGCTCATTGTTTTTGATATCTGTTTTGAAGGTGTGAGTAAAAAAAAAAAAAGTGTCAAGGATGATTCCAAGATTTCTAACCTAAGCTAATGGGAGGAGGGGGTTACCACAAAATGAGACAGATAAGGACAAGGTAGATAGAGTACATTTGGAGAAAGGACCTGCAGTTCTGTCTGGCCATGTTGAGATGTTTATTAGACATTCTAATGGAAATGGCAAGTAGGCAGTTGGGTATCTGGGTCTGTAGTTCTACAGAGAATTCTGATCTGGGGATAAAATTTGAAAATCATCAGTAGGTGGTATTTAAATCCATGAGAAGGAATGAGATTATCGAGGGAATGAGTGTAGTAGCAAAGAGAAGATAACCAAAGTCTGAGACCTGGGGCATGCCAACATAAGAGGTCAGGGAGAAGAAGGACAAGCAGCAAAGAAGACTGAGGAGCAACCACTGCGTGAGGAAGAAGGAAAAGCCAGAGAACTTGATGTTTCAGCTGTCAAGGGAGAAAAGGGGACCAAGGAGGAGACAATGATCAGTCATGTCAAAAGCTGCTGCTAAGTCAGGTCAGCTGAGGACTAAAAATTGACCAAGAAAAGGGAACAGTTAGCCTCATTGGAGTGGGCTTAAGTGAGACTAGGAAATACAGAATTAAACAGAACAAGTATAGAATAATTCTTTTTGGGGGCTTGTTACACAGAGGAGCAAAAGAATGGAGTAGTAACTATAGCGAGTTGGAGGTCACAAGAAGGTTTTTGAGTTCATTTTTTGTAATATGGAAGAACTAACAGCAAAGTTATGTGCTACTGATGGAAGTGGAGAAGCTAGTGGAAAAAGTGATGAATGGCAGAAGCTTGAATAAGTGGAGTCTGTTTTCTTGCTATTTCAGCTTCTCTTTCTAGAGGCTACCCATGTTTCTTGCCCCCGACTCCCTTCTTCCATTTTCAAAACTAGCAATAGCATGGGGTGTCTTTTTCACATCTCTCTGACACCTCCTTTCATCCTCTTCCTTTCTTTCATTGCATCCAAGAAATGTTCTCCAATTTTAAGGACTCGTGTGTTTTGATTGAACCTACCCAAATGATCTAGGGTAAACTCAAAGTCCTTAATCTTAATCACATCTGAAAAATATTTTTTTCCATGTAAAGTAACATATGAACAGATTGTGAGGATTAGGACTTGCACATGCACATTTTTGGGTCATTATTCTGCAACCACAGCATCCCAGAGGTACCAGAATCCTTGAGATGGTTGGCTTCTTGGGTGGTTTTGTTTATTACTTTAACTTGCCTAGCTTCTCTTTAGTTGTTTAGAGTAAACTTTTTGTGAGTTGCATGAATTCTAGATTACTGGGGCATATTCTATGTGCACCTGTATATGGGTCTGTCATTTAAGTGTTATTGATTAGCTCTGTATTCACTCAACTATCACTGCAAGAGAAGATGGATACAACTTTCAGACTCATCTCCCATCCTTCTTCAAATAAGATTTTCCAGACTTCCTTGCACCTGGCTTCTAGCTAAATTCCATCTGTGGAGGCCTACTGAGAGATTAGACTGCAGGAAGAAGGAAGCAGCTAAGGTATTTCTGCCTTTCTATTTTGGCTTCATGGGGTGGTTTCCTGCCATGATTGCACTTCTGTTTGGTCCCAGCTCCCCTGGGAAGCCCCTCCATGATTCTAGCTTCAGCTGGTTTCTTGGTTCTAGGATCACTGTGTCCTCCCTGTGGGTACTTGTGGCTTCCTGCTGTTGCTAATCTCTGGGTTGCCTCCATTTCCTAATTGGTTTCTTAGCTCTTCCATCACTGTGCAACCAGTTCACTATATTGCATTTTCACTGTTTGAAATAGCTAGAGTAGTTTCTGTTTTCCTGACTTAACTTTCACTGACATCATGGAGAATAAAGCTACGCTAACTTCAATCTTGCATTCACAAAAATTTTCTTCCTCGTCAATCTAAAAGGGACTCTTGTACTCTTTAAAAAAAAAAAGTGCAAAAAGTTTGACAGAAAACCCATTCAGTTTCTTGAGAAGCATAGAAAAAATTAGCACCCTTGTGGCATTTCTGACATGAGATATGTGGCTCGTTATTTGCTTATGGAGACTGATGTCATAGGGTGAGCTCTATGGGTACATAAGAAAAGAATTTTAGGAAGCCACTCCGTGAACTGCTGGGGATTAGATTTCTGAATGATGAGCCCAGTGGTGTTGGTGGAACAGAGGACAGCACCAATCCCACTGCCAGTGCCAATCAAGAATACTCAATCATAGCTTTGGGGCACAAAGGGCAGGATAAAGAGAATTCCACATGTCTAAGAAGTGGTTTTCTCTGTCTCAAAGAGAAGAAACTGGGACAAGGATGTAATCTGGGGTGGTGGGTGGCTGGCTGTCACTCATTTCTTCTCAAACACACACACACAGTGGAAAAGGGATGAAGGGAAGCCTGTTTTCCTCTGAATAGTAAGGCTATTAGCAAGAAGGAAAAGGTTTTAAAATAATTTGCATACATGATTATCAGAACGGAAAAGGATGACTCTAACACTGCAGTTCTTGACACAACTTTGTGGCTTTCTGTGGTTGAGATAATGTACATAAAGCAGAGACCCCGCCATCTGACTAATTAACTCGGCAGCAGGGAGGGAATGGATGAAAGGATAATTAATAGGTCAAAGACCCAATGCTGTGTTATGATTATTTGAATAATATTATGATAATTTGAATAACATACAAGAGTTTGTGAAAATTGGTTGCTGGCTAGAACTCCAGCTGACAAAACATTTGAATCTTGCTCATTTTCTACCTCCTGGGTAGCTTTCCTTCCTTCCTGAAAGTACTGAGCATATGTTTGAATATTGGGGGATTGAGGGAAGATGGGTAGAAAATGACTGTGGAAAAAAATACTGTTTTTAATGCCCATGGCAGAATTACACTTTCTTAAATGTCCACAGCAGAATTCTACCCCTTTCTGTTCACATTGAAGCGATCTGAACCAGCAAACACAATTGCATGCTGAGACAATAGATACTGCAGCATTTGAGTTGCAGGGACTGTTCAGTGAAATGAAAAATCCAGTATCCAACTCCTGTTTTTTTGTTGTTGTTTTTTATGAATTACTTAATTATATCAGGTCTACAGATGATGGATTTCCATCTTTAATTGCAAGAGTCATTCTTATTTTGAAAACGTTGGGGTTTTAAACTAAGACATTTACTTAGAATTTCTTAAACACATTGAATGGGTCCTACACAAAAATTAGTTTGGAAAATATTATATAGATTATTAACTACTGGACCAGAGCTCATAGTGTTCCCATACTTGACGATTGTGGGGTACCATACCATATAACATTCCAGTGGCTTTAAAAAAAACTGGAAAAATAGACGTTGGTATTCAAATAGCAATCTAGAATGTGACTTGAGGACGTTGAGGGCAACTAGTAAAAAAGCCAATCTGTTTTCCACTGCACAAGGTCATTTCCAGCAGTTCTGTGTGAGTTTTATTACTTTTGTGAACAAAGTAGCTCCCTTCTACCTTATAGTTAACCCAGTGTTTCTCAACCAGGGGTGGTTTACTCCCCAGAAGACATGTGGCAATATCTGGAGACATTTTTGATTGTCACAACTTGGAGAAGCTACTGGAATCAAGGCAGAGGCCAGGGCTAAGTATCCTACAATACACAGAACAATTCCCATGGCAAAGAATTACCTGGCCAAAATGCCAACAGCATTGAAGTTGAGAATTCTGAATTAATCCATGTGTGGCCTTCAGTGAATCCAAGAATGGACATAAGGTTGCCTTGTCCAAGATCCTCTTTAAATTTACTGTAATCCTTTGTTCTCCACTTACAAGATTTAGCTTCTAAAAAAGGGAAATAGGGCACCTCCCTGCATATGACTAAATACCTAACCTATGCTAGCAGCTTGGGTACATCTGCTATATGGTTACAATTTGATTATGAATGATTAATATCAATTACACATAAGGAAATGTAATTTTCTTTTTTTTTGGGGGGGGGCGGGATGGAGTTTCGCTCTTGTTACCCAGGCTGGAGTGCAATGGCGCGATATCGGCTCACCGCAACCTCCGCCTCCTGGGTTCAGGCAATTCTCCTGCCTCAGCTTCCTGAGTAGCTGGGATTACAGGCACGCGCCACCATGCCTAGCAAATGTTTTGTATTTTTAGTAGAGACGGGGTTTCACCGTGTTGACCAGGATGGTCTCGATCTCTTGACCTCGTGATCCACCCGCCTCGGCCTCCCAAAGTGCTGGGATTACAGGCTTGAGCCACCACTCCCAGCCGGAAATGTAATTTTCAGTCTTAAGAAGTCATAGGTCAAATATGAACCCAGGAGGTAGAAAGAGAATATTTTTTTCTAAAAGACAGGTTAGATAAGCAGTTAGTCCTCCAGGAGCTATCAGGCTCCTGACAGACTTCTCCTGCAGCTTCATATAGTAGAGCTCTGAGCACCAAGCTCGCTGAGTATGCTTCAGAACAAAGCTGACCTCTGTATCTTCTAAAGATGCAATCTGGATGCCTACTTGTATGGGGCTTGTAATTCTATATATTCTCACCAGTTAATTTAAAGAATTTTCATTTAGCTTGAAGATTAAACTGAGAGTGTGCCACATATTTATTATGACTGGTAGATAAATTAAAGGCTTAGCTTTATTTCTGAAGCAGGACCATAAACAGGGACCGTAAACTCTAGGGGACTGCATTGATAGTAAAGAACATGCTATTTGGTATTTAAGAATGTTTATCATAAAACTTTGATTAAGAATTTGATTTGTGACCAGCTACATGGCTCACTCCTGTCATCCCAGCACTTTTGGAGGCCGAGGCGGGCAGAACACTTAAGGACAGGAGTTTGAGACCAGCCTGGCCAACATGGTGAAACCCCATTTCTACTAAAAATACAAACATTAACTGGGTGTCGTGGCGCATTCCTGTAACATCAACTACTTGGGAGGCTGAGGCAGGAGAATCGCCTGAACCCAGGAGGCTGAGGTTGCAGTGAGCCAAGATCCTGCCACTGCACTCTGGCCTGGGTAACAGAGTGAAACTCCATGTCAGGAAAAAAATAAAAATAAAAATAAACCTTTGATTTGTATTTTGGAACTAGTAAGCTTTTGACTAAATCAGATTTTCAATTTTCCAGCTTAAGCATTCTCTGGTTTATTTCACTCCCTAAAGCAAACATTATTAACATTTAGGTTGCCAAGCAGCCCATAAGAAGCAACTGTATCTACCACACAGTTTCTGTAAACAATAGCAAACACAGAAAGTTACATTCAAGTTATTAACATGTATATAATCTCTTGTTCTACATCAAACAATCTGACCATATATCACTGTTATATGGTCAGATTGTTTGATGTAGAACAAGAGATTATATACATGTTAATAACTTGAATATAACTCTTGAACTACAGACTTATGTATGTATGTGTTTGTGTACTTATGTATTACTATGTCATATTCAAACTACAAACACTTGTACAGTAGTTATATAGTTATCACTTTGAAAAACAACAGGAGTCACTCAGATGCAGAAATTTTCACCAGCTACTTGTAGTGAGAATGGGGAATAATACAGTTTCTTCTGTTTTCTTTAGCTTATGAAGCTTCGTATTGTAAACGTGTTAGTTTTACAGCCTTAACAGAAGTGAATTTAATAAAGCCTTCCTGTGATACAAAAACAGATATATATGTGTATATATATGTGTGTGTGTGTGTGTGTTTGTGTGTGTGTGTGTAAATATATATATATATATATATATATATATATATGGTTTTGCTGTTGATGAAAGAGACTGGGAATAAGTGATAATTGTAAATCCATTGACATCTATCAATCCAGTAGGAGCCAAAGTATGTGGTATTGTACTTTACATTTTTGTTTAATAAGAAACTATTTACATAATAAGCATATACACATACACATAATATGGTGTTAAGATACTAAGAAATGATTATGATGCTCAGTTTGGGAATTTTGGATAGATAAATCTGGTAGTATTTTGATAGATTAAAAACATAGTATTTCAAAATTGGAATTATGTTGGAATTTATATATAAATATATGTTTATATATAAATTTATTTATTTATTTGTAAATAGTACATTGAAGAACCTTTGTAACTTGGGAACTGTCATTATACACTATATACATCAATAGCTACAGTTAAAAGCATTTTGTTTTTAACAATAGCTTTTAATGGTTTAAGTCTAAGCCATAGAATTGATGGCTTAAAACTGAAAATGGTAAGAAAATAGAGAATAAGAAACAGACAGTAGAGGAGCCACTAAAATAGATGTGCAAATCTATAAGGCTCTTTCACTAAACCAGAGATCAGCTCCTCAAACAGAGAAGGAACCAAGAGCAAGCTGTGAAATCTTTTCTTAATTCAGAAAGGGTTTGGGAGACACATGAGAAGTGGTTACATGAGGTGCTCCCTCTGTAACGTTCCTCAATGAGAGGTGCCTTCGCCCTGCTGAGTCCCACAGGAGAGTTTGAAAAAGCAAAGTTGGGGCCAGGAGGATGAGCCTCAACAGAGAAGCTGGTGCTCCTAAAGCCATCTTGTTCTTGATAGCTCTGTGGAGGGCAACTCTATTGAGTTGTTAACATCAATTAATGTCAGCTGACTTGACTGTACAGCAAGGCTGAGCTGAGGACTTAGTGACTTAATGACACACTATTATAAAAGCATACGAGCTAAAAGTGTGGAATTTATCTGCCAGATAAATGTGTACTCAAATCCTTGTTTCAAGATCTACATCAAGTGGAACACAAGAGAGTAATTTCAAAGTCCCTACAGACAGCTTCTCTTTGCCTCATAGTCCAGTTACTTTTGTCTTCAAGACCACATCTTAGCTCTTGCTCCTTGGGACTGTTCCACATGTGAAATCTTAAACTTTAGAATCCCATTTTTCATGCTGGAGAGGATGTGGAGAAATAGGAACACTTTTACACTGTTGGTGGAAGTGTAAATTAGCTCAACCATTGTGGAAGACAGTGTGGTGATTCCTCAAGGATCTAGAAATAGAAATACCATTTGACCCAGCAATTCCATTACTGGGTATATACCCAAAGGATTATAAATCATCCTTCTATGAAGACATGCACACGTATGTTTATTGTGGCACCGTTCACAATAGCAAAGATCAGGAACCAATCCACATGCCCATCAATGATAGACTGGATAAAGAAGAGGTGGCATATATACGCCATGGAATACTATGCAGCCATAAGAAAGGATGAGTTCACGTCCTTTGCAGGGACATGGATGAAGCTGGGAACCATCATTCTCAGCAAACTAACACAAGAACAGAAAGCCAAACACTGCATGTTCTTACTCATAAGTGGAAGCTGAACAATGAGAACACATGGACACAGTGAGGGGAACATCATATACCGGGGCCTGTCAGGGGTGGGAGTTAGGGGAGGGGGTAGCATAAGGAGAAATATCTAATGTAGATGACGGGTTGATGGGTACAGCAAACCACCATGGTATGTGTATACCTATGTAACAAACTTGCATGTTCTGCACATGTGTCTCAGAACTTATAATGAAATTAAAAAAGAATTTCATCCTTTGAACAAACCTACATAACCACTTTTTCCATGCTTGACTATCCCAAACCTACTCTTTGAACTTGTCAAAACCTGCAGTTTTTTCTCATTTGATGTCACTTTTCTCCATATATATACACCCACTCTTGGTGTGTTTAGTTATGCTTACCTCCATCCTCATTGATTCTGTTCACCCCTTGATCACTTTTTACTCTGACCCTGAAAATCCTCAAACATAGGCTAACTAAACCATCTTATTAAAATTCAGCTTCCCATCTCCAATCTTACCCATGTACTCAGTACATTCCAATGACATACACTTTCTTGTTTTTCACTAAAAATGCTTCGTGTTGTCATGCTGCTGTATTCATGTTTCTGGTATGCTCTGGTCTTTGGTGTTCCTTCTTTTTCCTTTCTTAAAAGTTCATCCCCTCAGTGGTGACTTCTCTGACACTTTCAGGCAGAATTAACTTCTGTCTGCTGTGGTTTTTATATAATTTTATATAAAACTGTTAGAACAATCATTACACAAAATTGTAATTATTTATATGTCTGCCTTCTCAACCAGAGTATGAGCTTGAGGACAAGGATAGTCTTTAATCATCAATTTCCTGAGCTCCTGAGGCTAGAATGGCTGGGTGATAACAGGTAGTAATTTAATGTGTGATGAATGAATATAAGTTACTTATTAAAGTCCCAGCCCCAATTTTCACAGAAAACAAATTTGTTGCCTATTATTTCTGTGGGACCCAGTTGTTGCAGAGTCCTTCACAATAGCTTATCTTAACAGGTTGGAATGTGTTATTCTCAATTCTGAAATGATCTGTCTGTTGGTTGCTTCTGCCCACACATCTTCCGCTTCAGCTAGGTGTTTTCAATTACCATGCCAGCCCAGACTGACAGTAATCAGATTGGTTTCTGCCACCACAGAAACCATAAAACAGCTTTGAGTCTAATTTGATCTGCTGTCTTCCAGGCACAGTCTTAACTGCAGACTTCTGTTTATGTAAATAGTAGGTGTCCTTATGTTTTAAGCCACTGTTAGTTTGGCATTTAATTTTTTTAATGTTATTTTGGACTCATGGGTATATGTACCTGCGGTGGGATTGGGGTTCTAATGTACCCGTTACCCAAATAGTGAACATTATACCTGAAGGGTAATTTTTTCAACCCTCTTCTCCCTGGCATTTAATTAATTGCAGTGAAAAGAAACCTAGTTGACGGACATATGAAAGAACAGTTTTAAATTGCATTAAGGACACACGCTATTTAGAGAGGCAGAAAAGGAATGAGGGGAAGAGTAAGGAAGCACTGAAGTGAGGAGTGAGGAAGAATTAACCTAGTGAGGCTTTATGTTATTGATAAGTCTTACACAGAGTACTAAATAAGACAGAGGCGTGGTTTGGTGAAAAGGAGACAAAAGCATTCTTGAGTAGGCATGTTTAATGACTTTGAGATGGGAGAGACCCACAGAAAGCAACAAGCTACTTATAAACATTTGGAACACAAGTATACATGAGACAGCAGAACTCATTATTTCTGAATAATGGAAGACATTATTTATTCAAGTAACAGACACGTTATTTGTGAATAACTGAGGGACAGTTGTACTGGGTTGCATAAGGGTGACATCAGGGGAGCAGAGTTCCAGTGCTGCTGTGGGCAGTGATTCGGGAACATCCCAGCATTACCGAGATCACATGTGAAGCGTGTTGAAAGCAGATCTGTATTGTCCCAGTTACACCATCAAATAAGAGCATGGCTTAGAACTGGCCACTTAATACTTCTCAGTTTCTTTGTTTTCAGAAAAAGGGATATGAGCCTGAAGACTCAGGGTCCTTTCAACTCTCCACTAATGGCTCAATGATCCCAAAGTCTAAACTCTTTTATAAGTTCTGTCTTGATGTTATGTTTTCGGAATCTTTGTTTAAAGCATGTTAATTAAAGTTCCTAAAAATTACAAAATAAAAGTATAAGGGCAGGGCATTGGAGAAGGTTATCAAGAAAAAAATTATGTTTCCTATCAGTAAATTTTCCAAATTAAATTGCTTCTCACTCAGAGTTCTTTGCCTTTACTACTTTTACTGCTTGTTGCTTTTAGCCCATTAGATAGAAGAATGATTTTCTACGTTATATTTCAAGTGCTTAGTTTCATCAATACTAAATAAATAATGACACTATTTTCTTTCTGCTTCTAGGCTTATGAACCATAATCATAATATTTTTTAATTTTCAGAAGAGTGAAAACATTTTCCTTTCTCAGAGAGCAGGCAGTTTGAAGGATAACATTTGCAGTGTGCTGTACACCCCATTAGAAAAATAGCTTCTTTATAACAGAAGAAATGGTGGCCTATGATATGCTGGACAAAGCTCTGGTTCCTGTGGAAACCGCACATGGCCACCTGATGATCTTGGATCAAACAGCTGCACATAGCATCTCAGTTTACATTGTAAAATGGAAAATAATCAAAAACTCACAAGTGAAAATTCACGATGCAATTTTTCAAATGTCAACAATGGTTTTGGACATACTTAGACATGCAGAGCATGACTTAGAACCACCTATGAGCATTAGGAGAAAATCTTAAGAAGTTAATTTCATCAAACCTATCTGCCTCCAAAACTGAATTTGCAAGAAAGAATATATATATATATATATATATATATATATATATATATTTAAAAATTATATGTGTTAAAATTTATTTCACTAGGTGGATGTATTTAGGATGCCCTTTTAAAAGCAGGACATAAGTTTCTCTGAATGCTAGATGTCTTCCTAAATACTGTCTCATATGCTGTTTGGTAGTATTTAGCTTTGCAATATATATGAGTGACAAATGTTTCTTAAGTCACACAATAATATGAATGATTAATTACAATATCACTTAAAAGCTTTTGTATTTAATGTTGGGAAACATACTGATAATGGAGAGTTATGTTGTTATTGTTTTTGGGGGTTGGTTTTTTTTTTTCATCTGAACTTCATCTCATTTTTTACCCTTTTGGCCATGTTGTGAAGGATAATTAAATTTGTATTGAGTTTTGTGAACCCCGTAGAGAAGAGATTTATATCCACCTAGGAAATCTTGGAAGCATGAACTTTCGTACACAAATTCTGGGATTTCTGTTGTTAGCTTGTTAGATATCTTGAGATTTAGCCAAGAAGCAGAAATATAGAGCATATCCAGAGAATCTGGAGGAAGAAAAACTGGGTAAAGATTGAGAAATTCAAATTGTTCAGTCTTTTTCAGAATTTAAAGGAAAATATCTAAAGTAAAATTATCTAAATAAGATTGGGTATAGAATAGAGGCACTCTAAGAACTGTTACTTGAAATCAGATATATTAATATAAAGACTCTGATGGTATTCACTGATAAATGGCTGGGTTTATGCATACTTTAAGACTTGAGTCATAAGCAACATTTCTATCAATTGTTGTAGGTGAATTTTAAGATAGATGTACAACCACAATCAATAGGAAAAATATATAAACTGATAATAAATCCCTTAAGCCTTTTCTTGGGTATAAATGGGAATGCATATTTAAATACGAAGTTTGATGGTTAAATCATGCACTGAGTACTGAATATATACAGAAACCATGTTTTCAGAACATTTAAAGAACACTAAAACTGTATGTAAACTATTTTTTGATAGATGCTGACTTTATTAGTGTAGCATTTTTAAGAGTGAAATGATTCATAAGAAACATTACTGTTAATAATAAACAATATCAGCTGGGAAAATATTAAGTTTTCTGTGGTATGCCAAATGTATGGAACATAACACTGGGGAAAGTCATTGTTAGTACAGCCATGTGTTAAGTCAGAGGGCAGAGAAAAGGGTACAGGTTAAAAAACAAAAGCTCTTCTTTTCTGAAAATGTCCACGTGCAACTTCCAGCTAGCTAGCCAAAAAGACCTACAGACTGTTTCTTCTGATCTGTATTTTGGTGAAGACTCTCTAAGTTTTCACTAGTTTATTAAAGACCAGTTCTATATAAGTTACCTTGATTGATATTTTAACAAGTACACCTTTCTGGTGATCAGTTAAGCCTTGGGAAACATTCTCTTCCATTTAAAATAAAACAAATTAGAGAGTCATCATGGACCATTTTCTCACAAAAGCTGCCCTTGGCTGAAATCTTTATTGAGTAAAAAAGTATTTCCATATTCATAACACCATGCTCATGAATTGGAAGACTTGGTGTCAGTTTTCCCCAAAATTGATCTCCATGCAATCACAATATAAATGCCAGCAGGTGCGCGCGCGCACGTGTGTGTGTGTGTGTGTGTGTGTGTGTGTGTGTGTGTATAAGTTGACAGTCTGACTCCAAAATGTGTATGAAAATGCAAACAGCCAAGAATAACCAAGACAGTCTTGAAAAAGAAGATCTGAGCTGGAAGCTTTCCATTCCCAGATAACAAGATTTATTGTAAAGTTACCATAATTAAGACAGTGTGGTATTGCACCAAGAATAAACAGTCTGTAGGACAGAATGGAGCTTCCAGAACTACATTTATGAGCACCTGACTCATGACAAAAGTGACATTACAGTGCAGAGGGAAAAGGATTGTCTTTTCAATAAGTGATGCTAGGTCAATTGATGATCCATATAGAAAAAAAGTTTATCTTGACCCCTGACTCACATATATACACAAAAATGAATGCCAGATGGATTTTAAATCTTAATGTGAAAGGCAAAGCTATAAAACTCCTAGAAGAAAACATAGGGGAATGTTTTTAAGACCTTGGTAGGAAAGTAAAACTTGGTGGTATTTATTAAAATTTTAATATATGTATAACTATCAATTAAGAATTTCATGTTTAGGAAATTATCCTACTGAAAGACTTGAACAAAGGCACAGAAATGCATTGATTATTCCATTGGTCATTTTATTCTATTGACTTACTGTCATTACCCAGCTTTCATGGCATTCTACTCCTCCAGTTTGTCCCTACCTTGCCAGGTATTTCTTGCTGGTCTTATTCACAGTTCTGTCTCTTCTTCCATACCTCTGAATGCAAAAGGACCTCAGGGCAAATGAAGGCTCATCTGCCTCATGCCTGCCTTCCTTCCATCTAAGTTCTTTTTCCACATGATCCCCAGCAGTTTGATGGCTTGAAATATATCTAGATGCCATGGCTCCCAATTTTATTTCTCTGGCTCATATCTCTTTGCTAAGCTCTAAGTTTATATGTCCAACTTGCCATTACTACTTGGCTATCTAACAGGCATAGCTGATTTAATACGTTAAAAATGGCACTCTTCATCCTCAGCTTGACCAAAATTCATCCTTGCCCATCTTGGTAAGTGGCACCATCAGCCTCCCAGTTGTTTGAGACCTAGACCTAGGAGTCATCACCCATTACACTTTCTTATTCTTGCCTGTCCACTCAGTCCTCCTCCACGATGACTGTTGTACTTTAATCCATGTACTTCTGTTTATTTCCAGTGCCCTTATTGGAATAATTCTACCATTAAATCCCAATTAGGCAATTTAAATAGGCCCTTTTCTAATTCAATTTTCCCTTTTAATAGTTCCTTTTCTCACCAGAGTAATCTTTTAAATCATAAACTGGATCATGCCACTCTTCTTAAAACCTTAAATGGCTTCCCAGTGCTTTTAGAATAAAATCTAGGCTCTTCCCTGTAATGGCCTACAAGGTTCTGCCTTTCCCACTTTCTGCCATAATTTTGCCCCCAGGAGATATTGGACAATATGAGGTGGTATATATTTGACAGTATATCAGGTGGTATATGACCCATCCTGTATCTCTCCACTGTCATCCTTGCCTTGAGTGCTCCAGCCACTAGCCTCCCTTCTGTTCCTCAAGTACCCCAAGCCCTTTCTCCCTGCTGGGTCTCTGTATTGCTTTTCCCTTTGCTCAGACTGGTCTAGTTCTTCAGATAGCTGCTTCATTCTCATCTTTTAGATGTCCCCTAACAGGAGAAATCTTTCCTGACCACCCTATCTAAAGTGATGTCATCATTTGCTCTTTGTCTCATCCCTTTATTTCCTTCATGGAAGTTAGCACTAGCTGAATTATATAATTATGAATCTATTTAGAATTAGTAGTTACTTTATTCACTTAATAATGTATTTTCTTACTTGCTAAAATGTAAGCTGAATGAAGGCATAGATCATGCTTATGTGTCCTTTTTACCAGCACCTAATACAGTTGCTGGAAATGGAGGACACAAAAACATTTTTGTTGAATTAAGAAATACACAAATTAAGACATGTAATTATAAAAAATAGGAAATAACACAATGACTGGTTAAATTGTGGCATTTTCCCATAATTGAATACTATGAAGCCATTAAAAAGAATGATACCTGTATTTACTGAAATAAATAATATGCCTATGGGTTATCTTACATCATATAGCTGAGAAATTAGGTAAGCAATAGCCCTAAAAGAATTGAAATACATTTGGTTAAAAAAATATTCTACAACAGAGACTATGCACATAGGCAGGTTCCAGGACCTCAGGTAGTGAGTTCAAAGTTTCTCCCTGTCAGAGTGCTCATCTGGGGATAATTTTGCTCCCAGGAGACACTTGACAATGACTGCAGACATTTTTTTATTTTCACAACTCGGGAGTTGGGAGGAGGTGCTACTGGCATGTAGTGAGTAGAGACCAGGGTTGCTATTGAGCATCCTATAATGCATGGGATAGCTCCTTCAAGAAAGAATTATCCGGTTTCCAGTAGTGCTGAGGTAGAGAAACTCTAGACGGGAGGGTTGGGCATGGGGGGATGTGGCATATCTAACTGTCTGTATCTTATGTCTGCATGGAGATCTGCGCTACATGGAGTGGGGTTCCATTTCAAGTCTTCACTTAAAAAAAATCTGTGCCCACATTTGGCAGCTGTCATGAGTCATAGTAATTGACATGTTTACCAGAAACTATTAGAATAGCCAGAATATTTCCTAAGTCACTCAGCCTAAGTAATTTGCTAATATTTAGTGGTTTTCTGCATAGTTCAGGCTTGAGATGCATCTCTAAAATATGGTAGGAGGTATCTGCTTTGTGACTCCTGTTCTGCTTCTCTTCTCTGTGGATAATTAGAAGGATTTATTCCCTGGAGACATCAAGTAGGTACCTTTCTCATTACCTAAATTCACTTAGAGAAAAATAAATCAGTATACAGATCAAAGTACAGGAAACGTCCATGGGAGTTGTTTTAATCCAGAGAAAATAACTTGTCCTATGTATAATCGGACAGCTGCTGAAGAATTCTTCATCTCTCTCTTTTTTTTTTTTTTTGTAACAACCTTCCTACATACCCAAAACCGTGTTGAGGCAGAATTTATAACTTGCTTAATTTATAGTACAAAGAAGAGCCTCTACTCCCTAGGGTTTCTTTCTTTCTTTCTTTCTTTTTAATCAGTGCAGGCCAAGTTCCAGGGTCAGGTGAGGTGGAAGGGGATCATACATTTCCCAGGACAGAGTGAAGATATCAGTTTGAGTAGAAATAGTGTTAACATCTATCTTTTAGAAAGATCCAATGAAAGAAAATCAGATATGTGCCAAAGAATAGCACAATCTGGAAACTGCTGAATAAGAAAAAGGGAAATATTACCAGAAGTCTGGGAATAAGCCTAGAATAGTGTTTCTCCTGTTCAAAGTCATGGCTCTTGAGTTGAGACAGGACAAGTCACAGAAAGACACTTCATCCTTCCCTAGCTTAAGCATGGCTAAGGAGGAGACATGACAGGAAGCTCTCTCTCAGGTGAAATGAGATTCAGGGCTCTGGCTTCAAATGTTGGGGCCTGAGTCAGGGAAGAAGCAGGAGAGAGATACTTTTACAATTTGCTAACACAGGTGAAATCATAGAACTACACTTCTTTATCTCCATTCCCATAAGGTGACCATTTGGTACTACTTTTTCGTCTTCTAAGATGTTGGCAAAACACTGGAGGTAGTGAATATAGGGTGAGGAGTCCCAGGACTAAAAGCCTCTTGGAACCACCCTGAGTCCTGCATTTCCCCAGAGGGTCATGGGAGCATTGTGCAACAGACCTTCTGACCCATCTTCATTTAAGCATGCCTGATCTCAACTGTCTCAAAATAGTGTGAGGAAAGGCAAAAGACAGGCTGAACAGCCTCTCCAATAGTGAATGAGTGCAGACTCTGGCACCAGGCTATCTGTGTTCAAGTATCAGCTCCAGCACTCATACCTGCAAGATCTGGAGGAAGTTACTGCCTCATCTTCCATTGATATAGGGCCAGTGATGGTATCTACCTCTCAGAGTTTAGGGAAGGATTAAACAAGTGAATGCATGAAAAGCATCTAGCACAGTGCCTGGCATATAATAAATGCTCAATAAATGTTGTTGGCTGCTATTATCTCCATTAATAATTCCAAATTAAACAACGTATCCACTCCCAGGCGACAGCAGGAAGTCAAGGAAGTGAAGCTATGTAAATTCTACTACAATCCAAGTGAGCCCTGGTAATCAAGACTGAAGAGGGAAGATAATGATAGAGAACAGCCCTTCATCTGTCTCAAAGGCTCCTTGGCACATTTATACTGAGCCCATTTTAGGGAGGACTCAGGCCACACCCTTCTCATTGCTAGTCCAAACAGTACACTGTCCTCCCCAGGTACCCCGCCCTCTGGGGGCTGTGAGCTTTCCCTGGCTGGCAGCCTGGCACAGCCTTCCTCTGCCTTCTTCCTCTGCCTTCTTCCTCTGAAAGAAGGGAGGGTCTAAGGGCTTTCCTTGGCAGCCAGTACCTGCTCTGCCATATCCCACTCTGCCTGTGCACATGGCAGGCCAGAAATGTGAGGAGATTGATACCCACCACCCAGGGGAAGCCCTCAACCAATAAATGCCTCAATCAAGTGCTCAGTCCTTTGGAGAGTAATTCTAACGTATGTACTCTACACTGACTACCAGAAAGAGCAGCAAGATTACTCTCCAGTTACCTAAAGGGGCAACTTGATATTGCATACTTTCTTCACTGCCCACCCTTCCCTTCACCTTCCAAATAACCATATATATATCTCCTGATTTAGGCAAACAGAAGGGACGCTGGTATTGGGAGCTGGTGCTACATGCACATAATGGTAAGGTCTGAGGAGGTAGGAACACAGCCCTGGTGGCATCTGTACAGTACATGTTTGCTCCAGAAAAGTCATGGAGAGAGGAGATGAGTGGCACAGAGCTGTGCCCTGGGATGATGGAAAGAGAAGCCCAGAGGAGATGCAAGGACTAAAGAGAAGAAATATGTTAAACAAGGTATATGAGCGGTTGAGGGTTATGGTAGATACAGTATAAACTTTTTATCTGCCTCCCTGATGGAACCTTCAATAAAATCAGCATTGCCCAGTAAGGAGCTCAGTGGGAGTGGATTCTGTTTGCTGATGGTCAGAGATGTCTGGTGCTTTATAATAGTGGGTATGGCATAGCCAGAAAAATCACCTGTGGGAACATCTGACTTATATTTGTATCATTCACAACACCTACCTCAGGGCTAAAGCACACAATAACTTGCCACTGAATTCTTACTGAATAACTGAATAAATACATATACCTTTCCATCTTTTGATAGGCACATCCATTAATAATAAATGATAATCACTTTCTGTGCTCGCTGGTTGAAATTACTTTAGTTGCAAATCATACCTATTCATATTTATTTCCCCATTCATGCTACTTCTATGTGAGTACAAACACATACACACACAAACACAAAATATAGCGCAGCTCTTCTAATATAGTCACTTGAACATACATAGAATTTAGTATTGGTGCTATTTAGCAAAGCCCAGAATAAAAATTCAGTCATTAAACAAATATTTGTACAACAAATATTTAAGTTATTGGAGAGTCAAAGATGGAAAAATAGGGTTCTTGTCTTCAAAGATGCCTCAGAATGAATTATGGTCATTAGTGTCTCTCCAACCCTTTTCCTTCGGTGTGAACCACTGGTGAATCATTCCATGGAAAATACCCACGTCTCATTCACTTCCACTCTTTGGGGACAGATTTGCTGCAACATTAGTGTATTACCAGTCTTCTTTAAAGAAAACTCCCAAACTTGTCTTTGTCCAGGGAAGGTAGGAGTATGTTCTGGAATGGGAACACATTTATTATTATCTCTTTCATCTCCAGGCTTCCTTTCAACCACCTGCCTTCTCTGACATCCTGCCCAAAAGGCAAAACAGAGTTTCTGGACATTTTGTTGAAAAAAGTTGGAAAGCCCACAGGTCCATTTTATTTGGACAGCACAGCCAATGTGTGCTGAAAGGCTATTCCAATGTAAGGCAGTTACAGATCAAAACTGAGCCAAGAACACTAGGCAGGGGTGAAGGAAAAGAAATAGAGGGATAAATGGGATGGAGGTGGTTTGCAATACAAGGTGAGGGCTTTGTAATAATCTGTAAGCTTTCTATAAACAAACATAATTTTATAATTTAATGTATTACCGGCTTTAGGGACTGTCATTATTCTTTGGAAATTACCCATTTGAACACCTCAGAAAATCTGATGAAAAAAATGAAAAGTGAAGTGGAAAAATAGTAAAGAGGCTTAAGTTGTAAGTTACAAATCTGACTTTAACCGTCAGTGAGAAAGAAAAATAGTTTCTGGCTTGAAGAAGAACAATTATGCACACTTGCCTGTTTTCAGGCTCACTTCCACAAGCCCTTAGAAGATAAATCCAACTATAAATCACCTTGTAAATGGACTTAGAATCTGAGTGGCACTGCATTGTTTGCTTTTTGTTCTTTTCAGCGCTTGATTTGTGTTTAAAGAAGACTTATTTGACCCTAACAAATTTATCTAATGGATTTCAAGGTATGTCTCCCTAATGTAATATGATTTTTAAAAACTACTACATTTAGCAAGTAATTTTATCTTCAAATAGCAAATATGTGTGTGATATATAAAACAGCAAACCAGTAAGTAGTATTAAAACAGATACCGGGTTCTTCGTCACATTGTCTGGAATGTTCTTTGTGGCCTTTGTTTTCTCTCTCTTTCTTCAGTATTTTCAATGCTATTATTTTAAAAACATGCAACATTATTCCTACCTTGAAAGAGTTTGCAGAAGAGATAATGTTCTATTTTCATGTAACAAATGGAAAATAATGTAGGGCTCTTGTTTTTTAAACTAAAAACTGTAGAAATTTGGAGAGAGGCACGATCATTTTAGGTTATCGATATTTAACAAACATTAGCTAATTAATACCCATTTGTGAAATGACCACTAGATAACGGTGACGTTGGAACTAAGCATTGGAAAGACATGTAAAAAAGGCACTAAACAAGCACTCACTACAAGGATACGTGGGAGATGAGTGAGGGGTGGGGGTAGGGTAGGCTGTGTTTGGAAGAGCAAGTCCAAAGAATGCGATAAGATCACAGAGGGGAGGTAGAATCTGGTGACAGAGAGACTGGAAGGAGTAAAGTGATGATAATTTTCCTTGCCATATCTGCAGTAAGTAATAATTTGTGTCTTCAAAGAATCTATTATTATAATTTTTATTGACAAGTGATTGAATCAGTAAAATCTCCAGTCTTTGGTAAAAAATAAAATCTGGGTTTCTCCAATTGAAAGAAAAAAAAAAGATTTCCTGAGATTTAAGCAAACCCTGAGGTGAAAACTCCAGTTCTTTTTTCAGTCATGACTAAGTGATGAATCATTCTCTTTAAACATCATAATATGTATTAATAGTATAATCTTCAGGCATCTTACATATATGAAGAGCCAATATTCTCAGCTCTTTCTTAGGAAACTAAAATATGTATGGAAAGAGAATTAAAAAAAAAACAACAAGCCTAGACAAATACATTTTTTCTCCTGCTTTCTAAGCTAATGTAAAATCAGTACAACTTTGACTCAAAGTGGGGATTATGGGAAAGTGTAATACACGCAAGATTAATTGGGTTGTACTGCAAAATCCAATGACTGATTTGAACTTTCATGTTACCCAAACCAGTTTTGCTTGATTATTGAGAATCTTGAAGGTGGAAAATTCAACTAAATAAACATTCAAAGATACTTTAGTCAGTATTTACTCTTACCTCAAGTTTTTTCTATGTATGAAATTAAGACCTTTAAACTTAATTATTATCTTTAAACTTATATAAATGTGTGACTTCAGTTAAAAATATACTGCTAATTCATTAAAGGGAAATGATAAGAAACGGCATCATTTAAATCATGGGTTGGCAAACTTTTTCTTAAAAGGCTAGATAAGGCTGGGCACAGTGGATCATGCCTGTAATCCCAGCACTTTGGGAGGCCAAGGCAGGTGGATCACCTGAGGTGAGGAGTTTGAGACCAGCCTGAGCAACATGGAGACCTTCCATCTCTACTACAAATACAAAATTAGCCTGGTGTGGTGGCACATGCCTGTAATCCCAGCTATTCAGCAGGCTGAGGCAGGAGAATCGCTTGAATCTGGGAGGCAGAGGTTTCAGTGAGCTGAGATCATGCCATTGAACTCCAGCCTGGGCAATAAGAGCGAAATTCTGTCTCAAAAAAACCAAAAAGGCTAGTTAGTGAATACAGGCTTATAATCATCAATAACTCCACTGTTATAGAGTCAAAGCAGCTATAGACAATACATAAATAAGTATACTGTATATCAATAAAATTTTATTTATGAAAACAGATGGCTAGATGGCTGTCCCAGGGTCATAGTTTGACAGGTTTTGATCTAAATATTGCTACCATTAGGGTAGTTGCTAAGCCTTTTCCAAGCTGAATACCGGTATGAGCCCCCTCACTTACATTTTATTATTATTTCCTGGGGTGGGGAGTTGGTACATGGAAATGGAGCAATAGATGTTATTATGATAAAAAAATATTTTATTGATAAATGTTACATACTCCTTTTCAACTTTTTGTATTTTAATTTTTAACTCTGAAACATGTCAAACAGGTAGATGAGTAAGAAAATAATATAACAAACACCATTATACCTACTGCACTTATTTTACAGTCATGTTTTCATATTTGCTCCAGATTATTTTTTAAAGGAATAGAATATTAGAGATACAACGAAATGCTTATTCCCATTCCATTCTCCTTTCTACATGGCCAAGAAATTAATCCTTCCTTTGTAGGTAGTCTGTCTTTTCTCTCTGGTTGCTTTTAAGATTTTCCTATTGTCTTCAATGTTCTGCAATCTGAGGATTCATATCTTTCATCAACTCTGAAAAATTATCAACAAATATCCCTTTGAATATGATATTCCCCCCATTCTCTGTTTTCTCTCTATAACCCCTACTTCAACATGTTAGATCTTCTCTCCTCCATGCTTAAGCCTTAGTTTTATTCTGTTTCTTTATCTCTTTGTGTTGCAATTGGGGTAATTTCCTTGTGTGCCTTCCATCTGTTAATTCCCCTTTAAGTTGTCTAACTTTATGTTGACTAGCTTTTATTCAACGACTTTTTCTTAATATCTACAGGTCATTTTTCTTTTTCAATTTGGTCAAATATTTTTATAGTGTCATTTTTTTAATGTTTATTTTTCCTTTTTTTACTCTAATCATTTGTTTTATAGATTATTTCACATTGTTTGATTTGATTATATCATATTTGACAGGAAGAACAAGTACATAATTCTTCTATTTGTTGTATGTGCTCAGTTTCCACCATGGCTTAGAATTTGTGTGTGAGAGCTCATTTTAACAGACAAGTATTCTTGTGTCTTAGTTCTGTTTTCCTATTGGAGTTCCTGCATGCATGGAAGTACTGTTTGGGATTGTTTTCATTTTTGTTTTTGCTGGACACTCCAAGGATTTCACCAAACTTAGATGAGTCTTATTGTTAATGTTTCAAACCAGGAATGTCCACACCCATAAATGATATAAATTTGGGTAGGCTTGGAATTTTTATAGGTGACATTTTTATCTCCTCCGAATCCTAACAAAGACAAGTTTCCTTTCTGCTTTCCATGACAGTAGGTAGAATCGTTTTCATCCCCTTTTCACTGAGGAAGCAGCTCTCTCCTTATCCCAGCTTTATAGTGGATGTTACGCTTTAGCTCCCCTGCCTTGCCTGAGCCCAAAGCCATGTCTTCTGTACTACAGGGGCATTAAAACACTTTTAGGTATACCTTAAGACTTAATGTTGGGCAATGTGCCTCTTGTGGCTGAAATCCTAGGTCCTGAATTTACCACTCTTGACTTTAAGTGTCTCCTATTTATCTGTCATTTTCTTGTTTTTGAATTCAGGTATGTAATTAAATATTGTCTTATTGTCTATAGCATTTATATGTCTTCATAAATAACAAAGTTCTGAGTTATCTTTGTTATATTGCTGAAACAACTCTTTAAGTTACCATGACATCATTCCAAGGATTTGTATAGTTATAGTATATATTTTTAATTGTAAAGCTATTTCAAGGGACTTCTTTAACGTCCTAAAATAAGCTTTCATTCTTGAATACAAATTATATGCACTCTCACAGAACTTGGGATGAGTCTAAACAAAAAGCTCTGTTAACTATTTAATAATAGAGGAATTGTACAGAAGATTCTTGCACTTAGACTCTATTTCTCATGAGTGTATAATGTATAGTATTAAAAGATGCTATACATTCAACTGTTTTTAAAAATATAATAGATTTTACAAATTTCTCTTGATACATAGTTGGAAGTATTGTTTATCATTATGCCAAAAGAAAGCCAGCACACTCCATGATCAAGGATATTTTTGCAAGTATATTTGGAAATTTATTTTTTGCATTGTAGGAAAATGCATGGCATTATACATTCATGAATAGCATACACCCACACTGCCAGAAATCTAAGTAGTTAATGTGGCTTAGAAACAGATTTTGCATATTATATCTATAATTTTGCTAATTCCTTCCCAAATAAGGATCAGTATTGCAGCTAAACTTCTGCTTAAGTTTATATTAAGGTGCTTTTTTCCAATATCTGAGCCATATACCATAATTCTCTGAAGTTGTAAGCATACGTTAAAAATTGCAAGATGGTAGCCAGCAAGTGTCCTTAATATCTCTTCTTCATAGTCATCCTACAAAAATAGGAGTTTAGGAGATGCTTCTGAATTCAATTGTCTTTACATGAGCGACTGTAATTAATGAGGCATGATATGCTAAAATGCTAAGCTTAAATAAATGTTGATGCTAGTGTCTTTCTGGAGGATGTAACAGAAAGACTATAGTTCAGCCCCTTCCTCTACTCCCTATAAAGAGTTTACAGCATCTAATAAATATCACAAGTGTCAGCATTTCAAACTGGAAATTTAAAGATCACATGACAGCTTGAGTCATTTTGTTAATACCTTTATGTGCTCATTTCTGTCTGATTGTGGCATGATAAGGCCAGCCACCAATCTGGAAATTTCAAGGCAACAGCGAGCTTTTCTGGCAAAGAGATTGGCCTAATCCTCACTTTTGAACATTTATTCTCAACCCTTAACTCATTTGCTTCTGTCTTCCTCCTGAGCTTATCCTTTTCTGTTTTCTTGATCATTGAAATACTTCCTGTGGAAATCCAGATTTCAATTTGTTCTACACAGAGTTGCAGAAGAAGTGGTAGATCTTTTATCATTTTCTTTAATCACTGGGTAAGGCCCCATTTTTTATCTTCCTCTTGATCAATTTTGTGTCATTTTCTCCAAGAGTTGCTTTAAGAGGAACTGTTCTCCTTGATTTCTCAAAAAACTCACTGTTATTTGGATATCTGTTGGAGAGGGGCAACAAGAGCAACATATTGCTGCAATCTGGCTTAGGGCAAAATACTTTCATTCTTTTTCAAGTGGTCTTTAGTTCCTTCCACTGAAATGTGTCCTGTTGAGCTCTGCAATGTTAGAAGGTTCAGATGTGAGTGATTCATCAATTTAAAATGCATTTGAGTTATTACTATTAGTTTTTGCTTTACGGGTGCTTCTTGTTGCATTTCTGCAAGTGAACTTTTCTTTTCCATTCCTCTTTATGCTCTCCAAACTCAAATTACAGCTCCATCTCTGTAAAACATGAAATTGACCTGCTTTTTTTTTTATTTTTGCACATAGAAAGGTCTGAGCTTGGCTTTAACATAAAGAGTAGTAAACTGTCTATAAGCTGGCTATTTGAAGTAGCCTATGAAATAATTTATTTACCAAATAGATTATATGGCAATATGTGACAAATATGAAAAATAATTATAGAATGACTTTCTTTTTTTTTTTTTTTTTGATTCGGAGTTTTTGCTCTTGTTGCCCAGGCTGGAGTGCAATGGCGCAATCTTGGCTCACCGCAACCTCCGCCTCCTGGGTTCAGGCAATTCTCCTGCCTCAGCCTCCTCAGTAGCTCGGACTACAGGCACGCGCCACCATGCCCAGCTAATTTTTTGTATTTTTAGTAGAGACGGGGTTTCACCATTTTGACCAGGATGGTCTCTATCTCTTGACCTCGTGATCCACCTGCCTCGGCCTCCCAAAGTCCTGGGATTACAGGCGTGAGCCACCGCGCCCGGCTTAGAATGACTTTCTATATGACAAATAATGATAGTATGACTTTACCCACTTATAAGCATCAATATTTAGGTGTTTTTGTTCCTAAATCCTGAGAAGGGCATCATAAAATAAAAGAAAGTACAAAATCTCTTGAACTTATGAAGACTTGTAGATATATTCAGCTGTATGTATCATTTTTCTTGTAAGACAATTTCGATTCAAAGGGTCACTTCCTGTTGATCCCAGATTTCTTCTAGTAATCTCCCTTCTGAAAAAGTTACCCACATTTGCAGTTATATCTTTTCAAATATTGACTTATAAATCAAAGAAACCAAAATGAATTACAAATACTTGAAGACAGTGAAAACTGCAAAGCAAGAAAAACTACTTGAGATATGTGGATCTGAGCATCTGAACACTTGAGCTTATGGTTTCCCAAGCACAGGGACAGAATATGGCAGACCAGAATCATATTTAGCACTCAGTCTGGAGGGAACTTGCCACAAGGAATCGAAGATGTCTTCAGTGTCTCCTGCAATTCCAGTGAAAGTATTAGGATTACAACTGTCCTCAGATAGACTATTATTTGGTAGTGGAATATCTGAGCAACAGTGTAGTATGATTTCTGTAAATGAATTTCATGAAGCAGGAAAGCCTTAACTCTTGAAAATGTAATTTACAGCTTAAAAAAAAAAACTAATCTCGCATTTATTAGGGATAATTAGGATATATTTTTTCTGAGTCTAGTACAATCCTAGTCTTTTTTTTTCTTTTCTTTTTTTTTTTTTAAAGAATCATGTGTTGGAGTATCAATGCAGTATTTCCTGCACATTTTACATGAAATTTGAGGTATATATATTTATGCTTGTAGGCATGACAATGTCTGATATTTTTGTAATTCATCACTCCTAACACATATACAATAGACTCTTAATAAATACTTTGTGATCACTTTGTGATTAATCAATCATTGTCACAGAACAAATTAATGTTAGAACTAGATATTCCATGTTCCAGTTCAGGATTTTTGTTAAACCATGGGATCACCAATAAAAATAATTTGCTTATGAAAAAGCAAATCGTATTAACCTAAAGACTTTATGTGAGAATTGTGAGTGTTAAAATTTTTAAAACTTTAATATCCAAAAATCAACCATCTTTCTGCTGGAAATGAACATGGCCCTACATAATCTTGGTAGGCTTCTATTCAAATGATGGTTTGACTGACTTTTTTCCTGGCTCACTTTAATGAGCCTTTGGCTACAAGTTGGTGAAACATTATGACATCCATTAATTGCTATTGCTGCTTTCTCAATGGACTCTGAAATATCAGTATTAAATTTTGTTCTAGTGAAACGTCAGAGATTGGGATTTTAATCTAAGATAGTGATTTATGTATAATTAGGCATGAAGACAAAATAAGGCATATTTTTTCAGTGTTATCTAGTGTAACTGCATTGAATCTTCAGGAATACTTGACATGTAGGAATACAAAAATTCATTGCAGGCTCATACTATCATTTAAAACAAATAATATCATAGCATTCTCCTGCATAAAATCTTCTAGTGGTTTTCCAAGGGGCTTAGAATAAATTGCAAACTCCTTACCATGGCCTTGGAGGCTCTCTGTTTTCAGTACGTCTCAGTCATTTGCTCCTCAGACATGAATACTCATTCCATTTTAGGGCCTTTGCACTTGCCCTTCTTTGCCCAAAATCCTTTTCCTCTGCATCCATCCTACTTACTTTCTATTCTTTAACTATTAGCTCAAATGCTACCTCCCCAGAGGGTCCTTCCCAAATCACTCAATCAGAACTTACCCCTTCCCATTCGCATATACATGCACACTTTACACACTTTCACTCTATTGTATTGTTAAGTCTTTATATGGTATTTATAGTTATGAGAGAATATCTGTATGTAATCTAGCATTTCCACCTGTGGCAGCTGCCTGTGGGGCCACAGGCAGAAATTTGTCACATCCCCTTGGCCTCACGTGATTTCAACTGCAGCTACAATAGACAATTCCCTGAAAACTCAGGCTTATCTCCAAAACAGTGACCCTCCTCAAGCATGCTCCACTTCTTATCTTTCTACTTTTTGCTCCAGGACTTTCTCTGGTGCCACAGGGCAGTTGTTGGTCTCAGAACAATTGTTGGTCCCACCACAAGCACAACCAACAGGAGATGGGAATCAGTAGATAAATGTTCAGGTCTCCCAGTCCTCAGGTGGACAAGGCTGAGAGGACTGTTCTAGTTTCTTAGGAGGTTACAGCAGGCATCAAGCTCCTAGTTCCTACTAAGCAGCAAACTTAATATTGTCTGTTTCCCCCTTTTCACCTCATTCCACTCTTCCTCATCCTTTCTTTCCTGGAAACATCCCCAAATTTATCAGTAATCAGTACTTAAGACTATTTTATGCCTTTCTGATAGGAGAACCTAATTAAGACATATCTTACAAAACTATAAAATACATAACTCATTAGAGCTAGGGAACTTATCCTTTTGTAGTTTGCTTTATATATAATACCTAGCACAGTCTTGGCTTATAGTGAGTATTGTGTATGTGTGTGTCTGTGTATAATATATGCATCTGTATATATATGCACACTGAAATAATGATAAGAAAGAGTAGAGGCTATGAATGAGCTCAGGAAGGAAACAGTATGTAAAAGAAAGGGATGATCAGAGGAAACAACTGTAGAGGATATAGGATAATATAAGCATAAATAATACTAAGTGAACAGAAAGATGTGAAACAGGCATAGAAATTGCTGAAAAGTTCTAAGATATTCAATCAAATACAAGAAGATTTGGGATTTAAAAAACCTGAGAGTCTCTATGAGTTGAGCATGCTATCAGAGAAGTTAAGTGGTATTAATTGTTTCAGCATTAAAACTTTTACTTTCTTGGAATCTCAAAGCTTGATTCATATGATAAAATAGTTTGATGTTATATCCAAAAGTATAATTTATTAAATAGTATTTTTTTAAAAAGTTGAGCAGGGACTTCTGCTTATGGCAACACCAGAGTAACCGTTACCAGACTTGTTTGCCATTACAATGAGACAATACATCTGAGGCATTATTCTCAGTAATTGGATGCAGGAATGGCAAGGTTGTAAACTTTGAGAGAAGGAAAACATGTAAGTTGAGCCTCATATTGCCTGGGCTTTCTGCCTGAAGACACTTAGCAACTGATACAAGTTGCTGGAAGCAAAGCAGAGAGGGCACTTTGCTGAATGAAAGAGGCTGAGGTCAGATTTAGGGGCTGGTGAATTGTTGAAAATTAGCAGGAAAGGGTACTGGACAGCTGGGAGCTGCATGGGGAGGAAGAGTAGCCAGGAGAAGCTCCTGAAGGGCTGAGAGCTGAAATAAGACACCAGAAGTCATGCAATAAAATTGCAATGCTAGATAATGTCAGAGTTCTAATCCAGCTATAATGGAGGGATCTCATTGAATATCTTATATAATCAGTTTAAACCTCAAAAGGCCAAACCATACAGTATATACCATACTCTGTACAGTCACATTCTAGAACTAAGGCAAAACCATAATAGACCCAAACTAACAATTAAATCAAGCTTGATGTGATTAAAATGATCCATAAGTAATTTAATTAGTTGCTGGAACAAAACTGGGCTTCCTTTAAAGAACACATAATCTGGACTCTCAGCAATGTATGTAACATAATGTCAACATTCAATAAAAATGTACTACACAAGTGATGAAGCAAAAAATATGACACATTATGAGGGAAAAAAACAAGCTGAGATAACATTGATATTGGAGTTAGTATTCAAAGACTTTAAAATGAGAACCTGTAAATATGTTCAAAGACCTAAAGTAAAAGATGGGCACAATAAGTCAATGAGGAATCTGAAGAAGAGATTATCAGATTAGATTTTCTAAAAAGATATCACTTTGTGCTATGAGAAAGACAATTTAAAGACATAAATAAGTAGGAAGTAAAAGGATTAAAATATATAACGTACAAATGCTAATCATTAGAAAGCTGTTGTGATTATATTAATAAAAACCAAAGACTTTAAGACATAAAGTAGAAATTTCATTGTGAGAAAAGTTTCAGTTCAATAGGAAGATATAACAGTTCTAAATATATATGCATCTAATAACATAACTTTAAAATTATGAAGTCAAAACTGACAGAAATAGGGAAGTAGCCAAATCCAGAACCATAGTCTTAGTCCATTTGTTCTCCTAAAACAAAATGCCTGAGACTGGGTAATATATTAAAAACAGAAATCTATTTCCTCACAGTTCTGAAGGCTGGGAAGTCTAAGATCTAGTCACCAGCAGATTTGGTAACTGGTGAGGCTTCCAGGATGGTGTCTTCAATGTTGTGTCCTCAGATGTCAGAAGAGTGAAAGAGAGCAAATTTACTCACTCGGGCCCTTATTAAGAGCATTATCCCCTTCTATAATGACTCTGCCTTCACAACTTAATCATCTCCTAGAGGATCCAAGTCTTAATACTATCACATTGATGACTAAGTTTCAACACATAAATTTACAGGGCAGGTAGCATTCAGACCATAGCAATAATTAAATATTTTAACATTCTTCTCTAAGTAATTGATAGAAATAGACCAAAAAAATCAAAAAAGTTATAAAGATCTGAACAATAATATCAACCAGCATAACGTAGTAGAAATTTATAGATGAGTACACCAAATAGCAGAATACACTTTCTTTTCAAGCACACATTGGATATTCACCAAGATAGGCCATATTTTGGGTCATAAATCTCAATAAATTTCAAAAGATTGAATTATATAGAATATGTTATCTGACTACAATAGAACTAAATTAGAAATGAATAACCAGAGATAATTAGAAAATCACCAAATGTTTGGGAATTAAATGACAGACTTCTAAGTAGTCTACTGTTTGAAGAAATTGAAAAATATTTAGAATTAAATATCAATGAAATTAAAATTTGTGGAATTTAGCTAAAATGAGGGATAGAGCAAATTTTATCTTTAAAGGCTTCTATTAGAAAAAAATATATAAAATTATGATCTAAGTTTTCACATTGTAAATTAGAAAACAGTATCAAATTAAGTCTAAAGTGAGTAGAAATAGGTAAGTAATAAAAAGGATACTCCAGCCTGGGTGACAGAATGAGATTCTGTCTCAAAAAAATAAAAGGGAGACAAATGTATGAAAGAGATAATAGACACACACTGGAAAAAACTAACAGAGTCGATAACATTGAGAAAACACTAGCTAGACAAATTAAGAAAAAAGAGAAAAAAAAATCCAATAGCACAAAGGAAATGAGAGATATTCTAGAGTTGCCACTGACATTAGAAGAACAAGCAGGGGACAGGCACAGTGGCTCACATCTGTAATCCCAGCACTTTAGAAGGCCAAGGCAGGCAGATCACCTGAGGTCAGGAGTTTAAGACCATCCTGACCAATATGGAGAAATGCTGTCTCTACTAAAAATACAAAATTAGCCATGTGTGGCGGTGCATGCTAATCCCAGCTACTTGGGATGCTGAGGCAGGAGAATCGCTTGAACCCAGAAGGCAGAGGTTATGGTGAGCTGAGATTGCGCTGTTGCATTCAAGCCTGGGCAACAAGAAGAAACTTGGTCTCAAAAAATAAATAAAATAGGAACAAGCAGGGAGTGTTATAAACAACTTTATGCTAATATATTTGACAACTTAAGCAAATGAACAAGTTCCTTTAACACAGCTTACAAAAATGTACACAAAGAAAAGGATAATGTAAAATAGTGTTATATCTATTAAAGGAACTGAATTTGTTGTCAAACTGTCTCACAAAAAAAATCCAGACCCAGGTATTTCACTGATGAATTCTAAAATCCTTAAACAGCAATTGTGAAACTACAATACTTAAGACACTTCCAGGGATGTGCAACATCAAAATTATGCCTTTTGTACTTTTATTATTTCATAAGTAAAGTTTTTCATTGGCTACATAATTTATAATATTGCCATAGATTAAATACAGAAGCAGATGTATTATAGCTGTCTTCTTTGAAGCTATGCATTAAACAAATTGATAAAAATGTAAAACTATGCCTCTCCTCACAAATTGTTTTGAAAAATATACTTATTTCATAAATATGTCATGTTAACATATATTGTAATAATTATTTTAAATAAGTCAACTTTAAAATTTTTCTGTTTTAGTTTTTAATATATACATAAACATAACCTAGGTAAATAAAAGCCCTTTGGAAGCCTAAATAATTTTTTTTAAAGTTCTGGGGTATATGTGCAGAGTGTGCAGGTATGTTACATAGGTATACACATGCCATGGTGATATGCTGCACCCATCAACCTGTCATCTACATTAGGGGTATTTCTCCTAATGTTATTCCTCTCCTAGTTCCCCACCCACTGACAGGCACCGGTGCGATGTTCCCCTCCCTGTGTCCATGCGTTCTTATTCATGACATGGATGAAGCTAGAAACCATCATTCTCAGCAAACTAACACAAGAACAGAAAAGCAAACACCACATGTTGTCACTCACAAGTGGGAGTTGAACAATGAGAACTCACAGAAGCCTAAATAATTTTTTAAAATTTAAAGAGGTTGAAACAAAAATGTTTGCAAACTACTAATTTAATAAATCTGACTAAGCTTTTTCAGAAAATGAAGGTGGAGGAAAGCTCCCCAACTTGTTCTGGGAGCTCAGCGTAATATTGATATCAAAACCAAGTAAATTTGTTACAGAGGGTTTAGAGACAAGATGGCTGACTAAATGCAGCCAGAAAGAGCTTCTCCCACTGACAGATTAGGCTATCATGAAGATTGGGACATTCTGAGCAGATCTTCAGAAGGAAAGTATGAGAGTGAACAGAGGGAGGTCACAGAGCCTGGGCTGAAGTAGGAGGAAGCTGGGAACCCTGCATGGGATTGCCGAGCAACCAGGACTTGTTCCTAGCCCCAAGTGGCTTCAGGGAAGGGGATGAGTTTAATAGGCATGAAGTGGCCTACTCTTCATGAACCTCTGGAATCCAAGCTGCAGGAGACCCCACTGCCCACATGGACACTTGAGCTGGAAGAAAGGACTGCCTGGAGAGAGTTGGCAGGGCCAAGAATCCATCCTGTATGGAGCCCAGAGGGTTTGGTACAGGAATGGCTATAGCAGAGCATGGCCAGGGATGCTTATGCTCAAGGCTCCCCATGCTCCTCTAGGTAGCTTTGGCCTTTGTTGACTGTTATACATGGACAGAACAGGGCTATCTTGCTCATGAGATAGGAACAATCTGATCTTAGTAACCCCTTGTCTGCTGATCTCTCCCAGGGTCACTGCTTGGCCATACCCACTTGCAGCACAGCCTCAGATTCCCAACCAAGGTGCTTCCCAGCAGCCACCACCATAGCTCTTTTGCTGGCAGACCCTTCCTGTCAGAGAGCTTTATAACATATAGTTATAAAGCTGTACCTATCAGCAGCCACACCCCACTACTTGACAGGTGCCCACTCACCCATAATCTCCCTCCACCACTTTGCTAGCACATATGTGTGGACCCTACTGCCCCACTGCTGCTGGCACATGTGCACACACAGACCCCACTACCCTGCTACCATTGATGTACATGTGTGGAACCTACTGCCACTGCCTCAATGAAGTGCTTTTGCTGGAACCCTCCATTGGAGTGTTGCCAGTGGACCAGGAACACCTCAGCCCCTGCAGTGCAGCAGGTGCTTAACCTCAAGGGGCCAGAGAACAAAGCTGTGGGCCTGGTCCCAGCTTCCCAAGGTAACAGCACACAGCCCGGAAGGCTGAGCTGAGTCTTGGCCTCCTGAAATCATGCAGAAATGAAGCCAGTTGACTAAATTCATTCCTTACTCAAATCCTTAAGATCATCAAAAAATGTAAAAGCAAAAAGCCCCAACCAAAGGATAACAACATCAAAGATTGAAGAAACATCATCTGCCCACCCCCCGCCACACCCCCACAAAAGCCAGCATAAGAATGCTGGCAACTCTAAAGACCAGAGTGTCTCCTTTCTTCCAAATGACCATATTCACTCTGCAGCAATGGTTTTTTAATGATAGCGAAATGACAGACATAGAATTCACAATTCGGACAGCAACTAAGATCATTGAGATTCAGAAGACAGTTGAAACTCAATCCAAGGAATCTGAGGAATCCAGTAAAACCATTCAAGAATTGAAAGATGAAATGGTCTTTTTAAGAAGGAAATAAACTGATCTGATGGAGCTGAAAAACTCCAAGAATTTCAGAATACAATCAGAAATATTAACAGCAGAATACACCAAACTGAGAAAAGAATCTCAGCTCAAAATCTGGTTCCTTAAATCAACTCAATCACACAAAACTAGAGAAAAAACTTAAAATCATAAACAAAGCCTACAAGAAATATGGGATTATTTCTGATAAAGAGGCCAAACCTATGACTCATTGATATCCCTAAAAGAAAGGGAAAGAAAGCAAGCAACTTGGAAAACATATATGAGGATATTGTCCATGAAAAAATTCCAACCTTGCTAGAGAGGTCAACATGCAAATTCAAGAAATTCAGAGAACCCCTGTGAAATACAAGACAACCATTCACAAGACACATAGTCACCTGATTCCCCAAGGTCAACATGAAACAAAAAATATTAAAGACAACTAAAGAAAAGAAGCATGTCACCTACAAAGGTAGCCCTATCAGGCTAAAAGTGGACTTTCAGCTGAAATCCTACAAGCTGGAAAAGATTGGGATAGGGGGGTGTATATTTAGCATCGTCAAAGAAAAGAAATTCCAATCAAGAATTTCTTATTCAGCTAAGCTAACCTTTGTAAGCCAAGGAGAAATAAAATCCTTTCCAGACAAACACATGCTAAGGGAATTTGTTACCACCAGACCTGTCTTATAAGATGTCTTTAAAGGAGTGCTAAAGTGGAAACAAAAGACTGTTACTAGTCATCACAAAAACATACTTAAGTACTTAGACCATTGACACTATACAACAACTACAAAATCAAGCCTACATAAAAACCAGTTAACAACATAACAAGGTCAAATTCACACATATAAATATTAATCATAAATGTAAATAGGCTAAATACCTCACTTAAAAGTCACAGGGTGGCAATTTGGATAAAAAAGCAAGACCCAACTCTATGTATGCTGCCTTCAAGAGGCCCATCTCACATGCAGTGACACCCATTGGTTCAAAGTAAAGGGAGAGAGAAATATCTATCAAACAGAAAACAAAACAGAGCGGGGGTTGCTATTCTTATTTTAGACAAATCAAACATTAAACCAACAATAATCAAAAAGGACACTGGCATTGCAGAATGATAAAGGATTCAGTTCAATAAGACTTAATCCTAAATATAAATGTGTCCAACACTGGAGCACCCAGATTCATAAAAACAAGTTCTTAGAGACAAAGTGACTTAGAAAACCACAAATTAATAGTGGGAGATTTCAACAACCTATTGGCAGTATTAGATCATTCAGGCAGAAAACTAACAAAGATATTCAGGACCTAAACTCAACACTTGAACAAATAGAGATAAAAGACATCTACGGAATACCCCACCCAATAGCAACAATAGAATATGCATACTCCTTATCTGCGCATGGCATATACTCTAAAATAGACCACATACTTAGCCAGAAAGCAATTTTTTAAAAATTCAGAAAGATCAAAATCATACCAATTATACTCTCAAGCTACAGCACAATGAAAATAGAAATTAACACCAAGAATATCTCTCAGAACCATACAGTTCCATAGAAATTAAATAATCTCTTGAATGACTTTTGATTAAACAAGGAAATTAAGGCAGAAATCAAGAAATTCTTTGAAACAAATGAAAACAAAGATACAACATACCAGATTCTCTGGAACACAGATAAGTTAGTATTAAGAAGGAAATTTATTACACTGGATGGCTAATCAAAAAGTTAGGTCTCAATTTTACTAATGTCATCACTAAAAGAACTAGGGAAACAAGTAAACAAACTCAAAGCTAGCAGGAGACAAAAAATAATGAAAATTGGAGCTGAACTGAATGAAATTGAGATGCAAAAAATTATATAAAATATTAATAAAGCCAAAAGTTGACTTGGAAAGATTAAGATTGATAGACCACTAGCTAGGCTAATAAAGAAAAAAGACAGAAGATCCTAATGAACATAATCAGAAATGACAGGAGGACATTACCATCCACCTCACAGAAATAAAAAATAAACCCAGAGACACCTATATGCACACAAAGTAGAAAACCTACAAGAAATGTATAAATTTCTGGAAATACACAACCTCCTAAGATTGAACGAGGAAGAAATAGAAACCCCAAACAGACCAATAATGAGTTCTGAGATTGAATCAGTAATTTAAAAAACCTACGACCAACAACTAAAAAAGCCCTGGAACAGACATTCACAACCAAATTCTACCAGACATAAAAAGAAGAGCTGGTGTCAATCCTACTGTACCAATTCCAAAACATCAAGGAGAAGGGACTCCTCTCTAACTTATCCTGATAAGTTAGATACCAAAACCTAGCAGAGAGACAACAGAAAAAGAAGACTTCAAGACAATATCCCTGATGAACACAGAAGCAAAAATCCTCCATAAAATACCAGCAAACCAAATTCAGCAGCACATCAAAAACCTAAGCCACCATGATTAAGTAGGCTTTATTTCTGAGATGCAAGATTGATTCAACATATGCAAATCAGTAAATGTGATTCATCACATAAACAAAACTAAAAATAAAAACCACATGATCATCTCAATAGACACAGAAACACTTTTCAATAAAATTAAACATCTCTTCATGCTAAAACCTCAACAAACTAGGAATTGAAGGAACACACCTCAAAACAGTAAGAGCCATTTATGAGAAACCCACAGCCAACATCATAGTGAATGGGAGAAAATGGGAAGAACCCCTTGAGAACCAGAAAAACACAAGGATCTCCACTCTCACCACTACTACTAAACATCATTCTGAAAATCCTAGTCAGAACAATCAGGCAAAAGAAAGAAAGAAAAGGCATTCAAATAGGAAGAGAGGAAGTCAAGCTATCTCTCTGCAGAGGACATAATTCTACACCTAGAAAACTCCATAGTCTCTGCTTAAGAGCTTCTAGATTGGATAAACAACTTCAGTAGAGTTTCAGGACACAAAAGCAACATACAAAAATCAGTAGCATTCCTATACACTAATAATATCCAAGATGAAAGCCAAATCAAAAACGCAATTCCATTAACAATAGCCACAAAAAAATACCCAGGAATACAGCTAATTAGAGAGGTGAAGGATCTCTGCAATAAGAATTATAAAACACTGCTGAGAGAATTCAGAGTGACACAAACAAATGGAAAGACATTCCATGCTCATAGATAGGAAGAATCAATACTGTTAAAATGGCCATACTGCCTAAAGCAATTTACAGACTCAATGCTATTCCTGTCAAACTACCAATAATATTTTTCCCAGATGTAGAAAACATAATTCTAAAATTCAAATGGAACCAAGAAAAATCCGCAATAGACAAAGCAATCAGAAGCAAAAAGAACAAAGCTAGGGGCATCACACTGCCTGCCTTCAAACTATATTGCAAGTCTACAGTTATCAAAACAGCATGGTACTGGTACTAAAACACATATATAGACAAATGAAACAAGTTACAGAACCCAGAAATAAACTGTAATCCTACAACCAACTTCAACAAAGTATACAATAGCAAGCAATGGGGTGAAAACTTCATGTTCAATAAATGGTGCTGGGATAACTGGCCACATGCAAAAGATTGAAAGTAAATACCTTGATTTCACTGTATACAAAAATCAACTCAAGATAGATGTAAAACCTAAAACTATAAATATCTTAGAAGAAAAGCTAGGAAATACCATTCTGGACATCAGCTCTGGTAAAAATTTCTGAAGACTCCAAAAGGAATTGCAACAAAAACAAAAATTAGACAGTGAGGCCTAATTAGACTAAAGAGTTTTGCATAACAAAAACAACCATCAACAGAGTAAATAGACAATCTACTGAATAAGAGACAATATTTGTAAACCATGTGTCCAATAAAGAACCAATACTGATAATTTATAAGGAACTTAAAATCAATAAGAAAAAACCAACCCTGTTAAAAAATGAGCAAAAGACATGAACACTTTTTAAAAGAAAACATACACAAGGCCCATGAGCATATGCAAAAATGCTAAATATCACTAATCATTAGAGAAATGTAAACCAAAACCATAATGAGATACCATCTCAAAACAGTTAGAATGGCTATTATTAAAAGTCAAAAATAATGGATGCTAGCTAAGTTGCAGAGAAAAAGAAATGCTTATATACTGCTGGTGGGAATTTAAGTTAGTTCAGCCACTGTGAACAGCAGTTTGGAGATTTCTGAAAGAACTGAAAATAGAACTGCCATTTGACCCAGCAATCTCAGAATTGGGTACATACCCAAAGGAATATAAAGCATTCTACGACAGAGACACATGTGTGCATATGTTCATCACAGGACTATTCACAATAGCAAAGACATGGAATCAGTCTCGATGCCCATCACTGGTGGACCAGATAAAAAAAATATTGTGTATATATACACTGTAGAATACTATGCAGCCACAAAAAGACAAAATTATATCCTTTGCAGCAATATGAATGGAGCTGGAGGCTATTACTCTAAGAGAATTAATGGAGGAACAGAAAACCAACCATGTGTCCTCACTTATAACTGGGAGCTAAACATTGAGTACACATGAACACAAAGAAGGGAACAACAGACACCAAGGGCTACTTGAGGATGGAGAGGTGGGAGGAGGGTGAGGAGTGAAAAACTCCTGTTGGCTACTATGCTTTCTATCTGAATGATAAAATAATTTGTACACAAAACTCCAATAACACAGTTTACCCATGTAACAAACCTGCACATGTACCTGCTGAACCTAAAATAAAAGTTGGAGGATATACAGTTGCCTATTGATGGTTTACAGCTGACTTTTTTTTTCCCCAGAAATTGCATTCAGTTAAAGAGTGATTTCCACCCAAGCTTATACCCCTGCTTAGAGATCAACTTCCATGTAATGACTAGATGGTGTGAATGTACAAGTCCTAGGATGAGTCACAACATAACCAGACTGAGAAAGTGGTGATTCTGCTAAGGGAGGAAGTAGATGATATACTGAGAGGACTGCACATATAGCCAACACCCACCAGCAAGAATTAGAAGAGTATATACAGTAACTACTGCATCATGAAGATGCTAGATCAAGGGAGACAGGATAACAAGATATAAAGTTTTACAATAGTTTTTTTAATATGGCAGCACTGCTTCATGATACAGTAGTTGGCATCTTGGCAAGAATCCTGGGAGACAGTGTTAATATTACAGGTTGGCTCTTGGAAGCTTTAAAAAAAAGTGATGTTATACATTAAGTAATGTAGAAGTGCTAGACTACCTTGACACATTATGAGAAGGACTCACAAGGTGCAGAGAAGTAGGAATATTAACGTGTATATAATTTTTCAGGTGATGAAGTTACCGGCTGATTGTTGGGTAGGAAGACCTGGAAGACACTGTTTATTACAAGAGGCACTGGCATCACTGGGGAGTTCAGTGTGGTAGCTGCTCTACATTGGCCAGGGCCAGCCAATTGTAGAAGACGATGTTATAGAACTAGTCTCCTTGCTATCAACAGGGAAGATAGAATAATAATAAATACAGTAAAAAAAGTAATAAAGTAATAAAGACGAAGTTACATTCAACTTTCAGAAACAAGGTGGCATACTTCTAGTAATGAAAGAGTTATGGCAATGAATATGGCCCCCCCAGTGGTAAGGTAGCCAGTCGATAAGAATACTGCTCAAATCTATACCTTCCTTATCAAATACAGTAGCCACTAGCCACATGTGGATATTCACATTTAAATTTTAATCAGTTAAATAAAATTTAAAAATTAGTTTTCACTAGCCACATTTCAAGTGCTCAATAATCACATGTGGTTAGGGGTTCATATTGGACAGTATAGATATACAACATTTATATCTCTACAGGAAGTTCTAAAGGACAAATTTGGATGATCAGGAGGTTAAGTCAGCTGTTTTAGTTTTTAAAATTACAATTCCTTTCCTGAAATGAGCCAGTTTTAGATCCAGAATCTATTGGCTAAAGGATGGGTTATGTCTCTAAAAGGAAGGACATAGCAACATCAAAACAAGGGATAACATAATGATTTCCCCAGTCCTTCCTCAAAGAAACATTTTAACCATTTCTCAGATAACTAAACATTAAGGGAAAAAATTAGCTGGGTATGGTGGCTCATGACTGCAATCCTAGCACTTTGGGAGGTTGAGGTGAGAGGGCCACTTGAGGTCTGGAATTCAAGACCAACCTGGGCAACACAGTGAGACCCTGTCTCTACAGAAAATTAAAAAAAAAAAAAAATTAGCTGAGCAAGGTGGTGCACATCTGTAGTCGTAGCTACTCAGGAGGGTGAGGTGGGGGTATCAGAGTTTTTAGTAAGCTACCATCGTACCACTGTACTACAGCCTGAGAAACAGCAACCCTGTCTCTAAAAAAAGAAATAATTACACATTTTTGACATTTTGAGTGTTATGAGAAACAGTCTAAGTTAACAATGAAATCTAGGACTCAAACATCTTTATGGTCCTGCTAGAATTAGAGCATTTGAGGGTAAGGATAAATAAATGGCTTGATCCAGGTTTGGCTCACAGTGGATCTCCTGGGTCTATGGGCCTCAACCTCCAACTGTATAACTGAAATGAAGATATTTTACTCAACTCCCACATTGGTTAACTGAACCCCCATATTGGTTTCTTGGCCTGTTGAGAAGAAGCTTTATTATGTAGGAGGCCAAGTAGAAACTACTGAATCTTCCGCTTAGACAAGATACTAAATTAAAAAAAAATATTCTATCCCATGGGTAATGGCAGAGATTGGTACCACATTAAAGACCTATGGAATTCAGGGGCATAAAATGGTGCCCATTATTCCACCATTCAGTTTACATATATGGTCCCTACCTAAATCAGATAGATCCTGGAGGATGACAGGGGGCTAAATAAACTTAATAGCCTCAATTTCAGCTGACATACCAAATGAAGGCTATTTTCTAGAGAAGACTGAGACAGACTCGGGCATATTGTATGGGGCCATTTATATGGCAAATGCATTTTTCCCCATTCCTATCAGAAAGAGAACCAGAAAAAGCTGGCATTCATATGGGGTGAACAACAGTGTTCCTTATGGTATTACTCTGGGGCTCTATTAACTCTCCTGCCATCTGTCATATGATAGTACCAAAGTATCTGCACCATCTGGACTTTTTGCAGAATATCACACCAGTCTACTATCTGGATAATATCATGTTAATCAGACCAGATGGGCAAGAAGTGGAAAGTGTATCAGAAACCTTGGTAAGTCCCATGCTCTGCAGAGGATTGGCTATAAACACCATAGGGATTTAAATGACTACCACATCAGTGACATTTTTAGGGTTTCCATAGTTTGTACCATACTGTAGCATTTTTTTCCAAAGAAGAGAACAAATTAAATCATCTTATTCCTACAACCACTGAAAAAGAAAGCATAGTACCTATTAGAATTTTTAGATTTTCTGACTATAGCACATACTACGCTTTGGAATATTCCTCCAACTCAACTATCAGGTGACTTCGAAGACCAGCAGTTTTCAGTGCAGCTCACAGCAAAAAGATTTCTGGAGCAGCTTCAGACTGCAGTGCACAAAAATTATATGTACTAGAGTTATCTGTAATAGTAAAAAACACATCATGAGGAGCTTATACCAAGACCCCAAATGAGAATCACAACATAGACACTTATGTGTCTGGAGCAAAGCTATGCCATCTATAATGGGTAATTTTATTCCACTAGAAAAATAAGTCCTGGCATGTTATTGAGGTCTAGTCAAGATAGAATATCTAATCATGAGATATCAAGTAACTACAAAGCTGAGCTGTGTTCTGTCATAACCTCAAACTCATCAGATTAAGCAGATCCAACAGTAACCCATTGTATTCCTACAGTAAGGTTGGGCACAACTAAGATCAGAGGACACATGTTAGCTGCACAGCAAAAGTGGCACAGATGGTAATGTCGTATCACCATTTCACTCTCTGCTCATACCTGTAGCTTTTTGAAAATTCCTTATGACCAACTGATAGAGGAGGAAAAATGTCAAGCATCGTTCACAGATAGATCAGTTTGATGTATAGATTCAGACCACAAATCAACGACAGCTCAACTATAGCCCCATTCAAAGTGCAGCAAAGACAGCAATGAGGGGAAATCTTGCCAATGGGTAAAGCTTGGATGCTGAACTTCATCATTCATTTTGTGAGGAAGGAGATGCAGCCCAGTGTAGTAATATACATGAAAGTATGTGAATGGCTTGTTTGGTTGGTCAGTTGCTTGAAATGAGAAGTATCATAAGACTGGGGAAAGGAAGTCTGGGGAAGAGGCATGTGGATAGACTTATAGGAGTGAGTGCAAAATCTGAAGATCTTTGTATCAAATGCATGCACTCCAATTTACCATGGCCAATCTAGCTACTGCCACTGGAGAATGTCCAACTTGGAACTACAGAAACCAACACTGAGCTCCTAACATGACACTATTCCTTGAGAAGATCAGCCCTTTAGTAGCCTAGGTTTTCCTTTCCTGTCTGCCTTCCTCAGCAGCACCAATATCTGAAGGATTACAAATGTTATTCCCTATTATACAAAATATATGGATCCAAGCTATGCAAGGGGTAGATCATAGAGGGTGCTGAAGTGTGTATCTCAATAAGCCTCTTTCATGGAAATCTCCATTTCAGAGTCAATGACCCAATAAGATAAACAAAAATTAATGTGATTATAAACCGAAATGTAAACACTAAAACCATAAGTTTCTAGGAAAAATAAAAAATGTCATGTCTCTGTGGGGTAGGCAAAGATGTATTAGGACACAAATGGCACTAACTGTAAAGGAAAACAATTTGATAAGCTGGACTCAATAAAAATTAAATACCTCTGCTCATCAAAAGATTCACTGTGAAAATGACAAGGCAAGCCAAAGATGGAAGAATATTGTAGGAACATAGGTATCTACCAAAGGGCTTATATCCGAAATATATAAATCTAGAATATATAAAGAACTCTTAACAAGGCAATAGTAAACAGAAAAACACATTATTGAAAACAGGCAAAAGTCTTAAAGGTACCTTTTTCAAAAGAAAATACACAAATGGCATCTGAAAAGGTGCTCAATATCTTTTATTTCAGGGAAATATAAATTAAAACCACAATAAGCTTTTACTTTGATTTAAAATTAACAAGACTAGCAAACATATGGAGCAATAGGAACTTTCATGTACCACTGGTGAGAATGCAAAATGGTACAACCATGTTGAAAAACTGGCAGTATATTTGAATAAACCTTCATATATTAGGAATTCCATTCTAATTCTAATACCAATTCTAAGTAGTTACAAGAATAAAAACAGGCTGGGCGCAGTGGCTCATTGTAATCCCAGCACTTTGGAAGGCTGAGAAGGGCAGATCATGAGGTCAGAAGACAGAGATTATCCTGGCTAACCTGGTGAAACGCCATCTCTACTAAAAACACAAAAAATTAGATGGGCGTGGTGGCACATGCCTGCAGTCCCAGCCACTCAGGAAGCTGAGGCAGGAGAATTGCTTGAACCTGAGAGGCAGAAGTTCCACTGAGCCGAGATTGCACTGTTGCACTCTAGCCTGGGTGACAAAGCGAGACTTTGTCTTTAAAAAAAAAAAAAAAAAAAAAAAAAATGAAAACATACGTATCCACAAGAAAGCTTTACTAGTAAGAGCCAAACCTGTACACATCTCATGTACATGTTGTTATAATCTGAATGTTGTGTCCCTTCAAAATTATGTTGAAACCTAACCCCCATTGTGGTGGTATCAAGAAGTGGGGCCTTAAGGAGTTCATTAGGTCATGATGGTGCTGCTCTTATGAATGGGATTATTACCCGTATCAGAGACACTTAAAAAAGTTTTCTACCTCCTTCTGCCATGTGAGGACTGAGTAAGAAAGTGTCATCTTTGAAGTAGAGAGCAATTATCAGAAGACACTGAATCTGCAAGTGCCTTGATCTTGGATACCCCAGCTTTCAAAACTGTGTGCAGTAAATTTCTGTTGTTTATAAATTACCCAGCATGTGGTATTTTGTTATGGCAGCCTGAACAGACTAAGACATACAGCAACATGAGAAAGGACAAACCAATTGTAATATATTCATACAGTAGAATACTACTCTGCAATAAAAATGAAAGAATAAGCTTCTGATACATACAATGGATGAATCTCAAAATTGTGATGAACAAAAGAAGCCAGACAGAAAACATAAATAGCTCTGCTTATATGAAGTTCTAGAAAAGTAAAAATTAATGTATGCTGGTAAAAATCAAAACACTGATTTCCTTTGAATAGCGATAATTGACAGGAAGAGAGTATGAGAACATATTTTGTGGTAAAAAAAATGTTCTATGTATTGATTGCAGTGATATTGACATAGATATAAACATTTGTCAAAACTTACTGAATCATATACTTAATGTTTGTGCATTTTACCCTCTGTAGATAAATTACTTCTTAATTTTAACATTTAAAAAATTTTAAATAGAAAATAAGTGATTAAACTTTTTTTTTTTACAATTATGTACAATATTGTTGGGTATGACATTGGTTAGAAAAAGATATAAATGGCATGGGGACTGCATTTATGTAGTCTGCAATTTAAAATAATAGAGGTTATTTGGTATAAAAGTTAACAATTAGGAAAATCTTTTGGTAAAAATAAGTAAACATCACCCTTTAATATAGCACAACTCTCCTAAGAATATTCTTAAAGCTACTTTAAAAAGTTAATTGAGCCATGTATAACTATAGACTTCAGTTCTCCATGTCTCTTTGATATGTTTTAGTTTGATATCCTGAAGTAGTTGGGTATATAAGGAATTCTACAACAGTAGCCAATAACTCTTTATAAAAATCTTAATTTGTGGATTGTTAAAAACATCTTTATGTTTTCCAAATATTATACAAACCCCTTTTTTACATTGTACTGACACCCATAAACTCTCAATTACCCTGATTAATAATAGGTATTGCAATGTAGTTTTTAAATGATAGGGCTAGTCCAAAACTTGGTTCTATATGTTTGTGCAATATATTATGTGACTTATTTCAGGAATAAGAGAGCAAATCCTTCCTCACAATTTTATGTTTTAAAGATTATTATTAAAATTCACTTACATTTCTTGAATTGAGGGCAAGAGGTGATGAAGGAAAAATGCCCTGGAAAATGACATCCAAAATTTGATGTGACATCAAATCTAAATACTATCTAAATGCTTAGATAATTAGGGGTTGACTGTATTATCACCTTGACAGGTGGAAGGCAAATGTCCTGATTGCTCACTTAGGCCATATTGTTGCAACAAATTTTCCATGCTTTGAAGTTTCTGTAACTCATTATTAAACAGTTTGTGAACATTATCAGTTAAATTTCATGCTTTGAAACAGTGCTCTTAGAAATAGCAGAAAAGTTATGCTAAAATGTAAGTGGCACACCTGAACTGCAATGTCATTTATGCAATGGCAAAGCATTGCATTTAAGGATGAGGAGAAAGTTAGAAAAGGTCAAATGACAGAGGTCTGTTAATAATTGGAGTGATTTTTCTGTAAGATAACCCAATGATGTATATAAATTTTTAAAAATATTTTTCATTATATATGTACTAGCAGATAAAGATCAAGAAAAGTAGAAAGAGATATATTTTACTATCTTCCATTAGATTTGTATAAGGGGAGGTATAGCAGGGATGATCCAATTATGATTACCATAAGAAAGTAGTATTAGACGATTTCCTTGTAGGTATAATTAAATTTATGACGCATGTAAAAAAAATTATCAACACATAATGTTATTCTTTCATCCCCCATCAGCTGGCTTTGTAGAGAAGTCATGACTATTGAGTGAATACAACTAGAATCAACCAAGATACCAACATTTTAAAAAGTTAACATCTTGTTAGCATGAAGTGTTTTCATGTTTGCCTTTTTATGAAGTAAGCAAAAATATCACCCTAATATACTTCACATATTTCACACAGTGGTATTTTTCTAAGTCAACCTTTGGGGGAAACATCACTTTGAAAATTTTTGAAGAAGAAGGAATCTTGGGCATGGCAATGTGAGGAGCTCAGTGAATCTATTTTCCAGAGAAAGTGGGGGAAATTATACATTAAAACTGTAACCATTTAAATGGTCTCAAGGACATACAGCAAATAAATTTATTTAAGAAAATCTATTATAATTTAGCAAGAACAGAATGAATCTGTGATATCTGAAATAATATCCAATCCCTATCTTTTACCTTCTAACTCAGCAAGATGGAAACTCAAAACCGGACAGGTGCAGCCAAGAATACTGTGCTTTCTCTCTCCTCAGCTCTTATGCAGAGGGCTTTCTCCCCAGAGGGGCAGGACATTAACATTTCTCATTCTGCCCCAGCTGCTTGCTGTCAAAGCTAAATTTAGGAGAAATGTGGTGAAAGGTGGGGGCTCCCTTCTTTAACCCAGCACCCACTTATGGAATGGAGGCTCTTCCTTGGCCATGGTGCTGCTGAGAATATTGGAATCTTACTTGCCCTAGTCCCAGCTCATAAAGTGGTGATTGTGTACAAGGAGAGGCAAGCTAAAAACACCTGAGGTTACTCCCTACCCCCACTGAGCTCTCAGCAGCTAAAGCAGGAGTGTCATTCAGAGAGAAGCATGCTATTTCCCCACCCTCAATGCCACAGCTGAGTTTCAGAAATGTTTCCTTAAGGAAAAGTGGCCTTAAAAGGGATAGTTCCTATTTGTTTCAGAAGAAACTCACTTTATTTTCAAAAGTTTGGAGAAGTTCAAGCATAGGACAGTCTCAAACAGTGGAGGGTGTGGTGAAAGTGAACTATGATATTAGTAGAATTATTAGACATATATAGGAAAAATTATAGGCCAGCTTGTTTTTGCTTGAAAGAACTGGGGACAGCTAGAAGTGAAGCCTGCTGAAGTCAGAACAAATATCAAACACTGACTTCAAGAATAATCTTTTTAAAGAAGGCCAAATTTGATTTTTCAGTCATGGAGCAAATTGTTAAATCCCCAGGGAATTAAAAAATAATAGATCAGTGGAGCTTAAAATGTGTTTGGTGGTGGTGGTGGTGGTTATGGGGGGGTCAGTTAGAGAAAGAGATAGTCAAAGAGAGTCCTGCCAAAGCCACTGTCATCCAAGGATGACTCTAGGCATACCCAAGGCTGCAGCCCCTGCGACACTAAAGGCTTTACACTTAGTGGGAGGAGGAATAGAATTCACTACAATAATCCAGTAAGTCACTAAAAAAATTTAAAAAACATAATAACAAGTCCCAGAAGGAGGTGACCAGTGCCCCAAGCTGCTATATTACCTAAAATGTCTAGTTTTTGACAATCACCCCCCCACACACACACAAAGAGAGAGAGAAATAAAAACAAAAATATAACCCATACATTAGAAAAACAAAACAAAATGAAAAGCAACAGAAACTGCCTGTGAGAGTGACCACATGTCAGATTTAAGAGACAATACCTTCAAAGTAATAAGTATGTTTTCTTTAAAAAAAAAATGATCAAAGAAGTAAAGAAACAACCTTTGAATTGGTAGAACATACTTGCAAAGCATACATCTGATAAAGGGTGAATTTCCAAAATATATAAGGAATTTGAACAACTCAGTAGCAAGAAAGCAAATAACCCAATTAAAAAGTGGGCAAAGGACCGGAGGAGACATTTCACAAAAGAGAGCATACAAATGGCCAACAGGTATATGAAAAAGTGCTCAGCATCACAATTCATCAGGGAAATGCAAATTAAAATAGCAGTGGGATATCACCTCATATCTGTTAGAATGGCTATTATCAAAAAGATGAAAATTACCAGTGTTAACAAGAATATGGAGGAAAGGAAACACTTGGATAATCCAAATAAGATTGTAAATCAGTACAGTGTTTATGGAAAATAGTATTGAGGTTCTTCAAAAAATTAAAAATAGACCTACCTTATGATCAAGCAATTCAACTTCTGGATATACATCTAAAGGAATTATACTCAGTAGGTGAAAGAGATGGTTGTACTCTCATGTTTATTGCATCACTCTTCACTATAGCCAAGATACAGAATCAACCTAAGTTTCTATCAACAGGTGAATGAGTAAAGAAAATGTCCTATATGTATACAAAGAAATATTCAGTTTTTTAAAAAGAATTTTTTTTCATTTACAACAAATGGATGAACATGAAGAACATTATGTTAAGTGAAATAAGGCAGGCACAGAAAGGCAAACTATCTAGTATATGATCTCACTTACTTGTAGAATCTTTTAGATAATAGAAGCTGAAATCATAGAGACTAGAATGGTGGTTACCAGAGACTGGAGAGGGAGGGGAGGATTGTCATATGTTGGTCAAAGAACGCAAAGTTTCAATAAAACAGGAGACAAATGTTTTTTTGGATCTATCACACAACACAGTGATCATAGTTAATAATAATATATTGTTGCCTTAATGTGTGCTGCTGTAACAAAATGTCTGAGACTGGGTAGTTTAAAACAACAAAAATTTCTTTCTCACTGTTCTGGAGACTGGGAGTTCAAGATCAAGGTACTGACAAGTTTGTTGTCTGGTGAAGTCCTGCTCCCTGCTTCCGAGAAGGTGCCTTGCTGTGGCATCCTCTGGAGGGGAGGAACACTGTGTTCTCACATGGCAGAAGGTGAAATGCTATGTAAAGTCTCCTATACAAGGGTCTTAGTCCCACTTATAAGGCAGGAGCCCTCATGACCTACTACCTCTTACATTCTTCATCTCTTAATACCATCACATTTGGCCATTAAATTTCAACACCTGAATTTTGGAAGGGACACGTTCAAACCATAGCAATTGTATATTTCAAAATTGCTAAGACAGTAAATTTTTAAAGTTCTCATCACGAAAAAAATGTGAAGCGATGATATGTTAATTAGCTTGATTTAAACATTCCACACATATCAAAATATCATGTATCTCATAAATGTAGTTAATTTTTAAAAAATAAGAGAAGTATAATGGCAATGTTGCATCAAAAGTACAGTAACTAAAATAAAAAATTCACTAAAGGAGCACAGAAGTAGATTTGAACTGACAAAAAAGGTAATTAGTAAATCTGAAGATATATTGATTGAAATTATGTAATTCAAAGAACAAGTAGAAAAAAGTATGAAGAGAAATGAACAATCTCAAAGGAGTGTGGGCCACTATTAAATGCACCAACTTATGTATAGTGTGAGCACCAGACAGAAAAAGAGACATGCAAAGGGAGCATAAAAATACTCAAAGAACTATTAACTGAAAACTTCCCAAGTGTATTAAAAAATAACCTATTCCTCCAGGAAGTTCAAAGCATCAGGCAGGATAAACACAAAGAGATCAATAGATAGACAAAACATAGCAAAACTGCTGAAGGCCAAAGAGAAAAATGAAATCTTGAAAGTTGCATGAGAAAGATGATTCATTACTTAAAAGGGAACCTCTAAAAGATTAACAGCTAGTTTTTCAACACAAACATATTCTAAGTGCTCAAAGAAAAAAACTGTCAGCCAAGAACCCTATATTAGCAAAGCTCTCTCAAAAATAAGGGAGAAATGCCAGATATAGGTGGAGGGAGGCAGCAAATCACACTGCCATGTATGTACCTATGCAACAATCTTGCATGTTCTTCACATGTACCCCAAAACCTAAAATGCAAGTAAAAAGAAATTTTATGGTTGCCTGCATATATTTGTTTGTCTTCATTGATATGTAGAGGGGAAAGCTCATTAATGATTTTAAAAGAAGGTGTTTTGATTCATCGACTTGATTCTTCTCATTACATAAACAATAAACACAATAAATTGACATCTAAAAAATAAAAAAATAAAAAAAAGATAAAATTTGTAGATAAATCAAACTGAAATTATGTGTTGAAATCTTACCCATCTCACATGAAATACTAAAAGAAATTCTTTAGGCTCAAAACAGGGGATCCCATATTTGAATTCACATTAATATAGCACTAGTAAAAGTAATTTTGTCATTATAAAAGACAGTATAAATGTTATTTACCCTTTCTTGACTGATTTGTAAAGAAATTATATAAAACTACATGTATATTGAATTATTGGGGCCATACATATAAAAATGTAATACACTTGCTAGTAATAGGGGGTGACTCAGAGCAAGGCAGTATTGGGCTAAGGAAATTAATCTAGATGGTAACTCAGAAATGATAAATCAGAGTACTAATATTTTTTAAACTACATAAAATTTTCTTCCTTTTGGCTTTTTTAAAAGATGTATTTTATAAATGATTATAACAATATATTCTGAGGTTTGTAACACTTAGAGATTATGTGTATATATATCTGTATCAACAATTTCACTAAATGGGAAAAGGTATAGAGCTATATAGAGTGTATATATAGATAAGATATATTTGTATCACACTGGAATTGATTTAGAATAAATCTGAAGCTGATTCTGATAAATTAAGACATACATGGTACACTCTAAAGCAATCAGTAGGGAAATAACTAGAAATATATATGTACATAAATACGTTGATTTATTGTACTTGGCTTTATTGCACTTTGCAGATAATGGAGTTTTTACACATGGAAGGTTGTAGCAACCCTGTCAAGCAAGTTTATTAGCACCATTTTTTCAATGGCATGTGCTCACTTTGTGTTTCTGTGACATACTTTGGTAATTCTCCCAATATTTCAAACATTCTTATTATACCTTTATGGTGATCTGTGATCTTTGTATTACTACTTTAATTATTTTGGGGCACCACAAACCCACACCCATATAATAAGGCAAACTTAATCAACAAATGTGTGTGCTCTGACAACTCCACTGACCAGCCATTCCTCCATCTCTCTCTCTCCCCAGGGCTCCCTATTCTCTGAGATACAACACTATTGAAATTAGGCCAATTAATATTCCTACATTGACCTCTATGTATTCAAGTGAAAGAAAGGTGTATATATCTCACTTTAAATCACAAACTAGAAATGTTTAAGCTTAGTAAGGAAGTTATGTCAAAAGTCTAGATAAACAGAAAGCTGGACCTCTCGCACCAGTTAGCCAATGGTGAATGCAAAGGAAAAATTATTGAAGGAAATAAAAAGTGCTATTCCAGCAAACACATGAACGATAAGAAAACAAAAGTCTACTTGCTGATGTGGAAAAAGTTTGAGTGGTCTGGATAGAAGTTTAAATCGGCCACAGTATCCTCTTAAGCCAACGCCTAACCCAGAGTAAGATCTTAACCCTCTTCAATACTGTGAAGGCTGATAGTAGTGAGAAAGTTGCATAAGAAAGTTTGAAGGTGGTACAGGTTGGTTCATGAGATTTAAGGAAAGAAATTATCTCCAGAAGATAAAAGTGTGGCTGGGTGCTGTGGCTCATGCCCGTAATCCCAGCACTGGGAGGCCAAGGTGGGTGGATAACCTGAGGCCAGGGGTTTGAAACCAGCCTGGCGAACATGGTAAAACCCTGTCTCTACTAAAAATACAAAATTAGCTGGGCATGGTGGCTCATGCCTGTAATCCCAGCTACTTGGGAGCCTGAGGCAGGAGAATCACTTGAACCTGGGAGGCGGAGGTCGCAATAAGCAGAAATTGCACCATTGCACTCCAGCCCAGGCAACTGCATCTAAAAAAAAAAAAAAGAAAGATAAAAGTGCAAGATGAAGCAGCAAGTGCTAATGTAGAAGTTGCAGCAAGTTATCCAGAAAATCTAGCTAAGATCATTGAATGAGAGTGGCTACACTAAACAATAAATTTTCAATGTAGATGACATAGCTTTATATAGAAGATGTTATATAGGAAGTCAATGCCTGACTTTGAAGCTTAAAAAAAACAGGTTGTAAGGGCTTGGGGGGAAGTGGGGTGGGTTAATGGGTACAAAAAAATGGGAAGTATATAGAAGACCTAGTATTTGATAGCACAATAGGGTGGTTATAGTCAAAAATAACTTAATTATACATTTTAAATAACTAAGTATAATTGGTTCGTAACATGCAGAAGGATAAATGCTTGAGGTGATGGATACCCCATTTACCCTGATGTGATTATTATGCATTGCATGCCACTCTCAAAATATTATATGTAATGTATAAACATATACATCTTTTATGTACTCACGAAAATTAAAAGTTAAAAAAGCTTAAAGAAACAGGCTGAATCTCTTGTTAGCGGGTAATGCAGCTGGCAACTTTAAGTTGAAGCCCATGCTCATTTACCATTTTGAAAATTGAAAGGCAATTAAAAATTATGCTGAATGTACTCTGCTTGTGCTGTGTAAGTGGAACAACAAAGCCTGAATTACAGCACAACTGTTTACAGCATGATTTACTGAATTATTATTATTTTTTTTTTGAGATAGGGTCTTGCTCTGCTGCCCAGGCTGGGGTGCAATAGTGTGATCACAGCTCACTGGGATCCTGTGCATAAGTCATACTCCCACCTCAGGCTCCCAAGTAGCTGGGACTACAGGTACCTGCCACTATGCCCAGCTAATTTTTGCATTTTTTTGGGGGGGGGATGGGGTTTTGCCATGTTGCCCAGGCTGGTCTCAAACTCCTGGACTCAAGTAAAGTGCCCACCTCGGCCTCCCAAATTGCTGGGATTACAGGTGTGAACCACTGTACCCAGCCTTACTGAATATTTTAAACTCACTATTGAGACCTACTGCTCAGAAAAGAAAGATTCCTTTCAAAATAAAACTGTTCATTGCCAATGCACCTAGTCATCCAAGAGCTTTGATGAAGATGTACAGATTAATGTAGTATTCATGCCTGCTAACACAGCATTCATTCTGCAGCCCATGAATCAAGGAGTCATTTTGACTTTCAAGTGTTATTACTTAAGAAATACATTTAGTAAGGCCACAGCGGCCATAAATCATAATTACTCTGATGGATCTGAGCAAAGTAAATTGAAAACCTTTGGAAAAGATTCATCATTCTAAATGCCATTAAGAACATTTGTGATTCATGGGAGGAGGTCAAAATATCAACATTACCAGCAGTTTAGAAGAAGTTGATTCCAACCCTAATGGATGACTTAGAGAGGTTCAAGTCTTCAGTGGAGGGAGTCACTGCAGATGTAGTAAAAATAGCAAGAGAACTAGAATTAGAAGTTAGCCTGAGGATGTGAATGAATTGCTGTAATCTCATGATAAAATTTGAATGGCTGAAGAGTTCCTTCTTATAGACGATCAAAGAAAGTAGTGTTTTGAGATGGAATCTACTCTTGGTGAAGATGCTGTGAACATTGTTGAAATAACAGCAAATGATTTAGAATATTATACAATCTCAGTTGACAAAGCAGTGACAGGGTTTGAGAAGATTGACTGCAATTTTGACAGAAGTTCTACTATGGATAAAATGCTGTCAAACAGCATCTTTCATGAAAGGAAGAGTCTATTCATGTCACAAACTTCACTTTTGTCTTATTTTAAGAAATTGACACAGTCACCTAATTTTCAGCAACTACCACCTTGATTAGTGAGCAGCCATCAACATTGAGAATCAGCAAAAAGATCACAACTCTACACCAGCAAAAAGTGATGAGCTTTCAACTCTCTGAAAGCTCAGATAATTATCAGGATCTTTTAGTAATAAAGTATTTTAAAATTAAGGTCTGTACATTTTTTTAGACATGATGTTATTATACACTTAATAGACTATAATATAGTATAAACATAATGTTTATATGCATTGGGAAACCAAAAGAAAATTGTGTTACTTGGATTATTGCAATACCTGCTTTCTTGTGGTGGGCTGGGACAGAAAATGCATTATTTCTGAGGTATGCCTGAAGTGAGAAGATAAATTCTAACAGTACCTTAGAAAATATTTACTTAATGCAAATATTCCTTCTTAATGTAAAGTAAAAATAAAAAGGACATGAAACACAGAAAATATAAAGTCAAATGGCACTCTTAAATCTAATTTCATCAATAAAAACGTTCCATGTGAATGGATTAAGCACTGAATTAGAAGGCAAAATTGTCATGCTAAATACAAAAAAGATCCAGCTACATGTTCTCTATAGAAGAAGATATATTTTAGATGCAAAGATACACAAATTGAAAGTAAAAGGATGAAAAAAGGTAATCATGCAAACAGCAACCACTAAACAGATAAAGTCGTTCTACTAATATCAGACATAATAGACTTTAAAACAAAAAAACTTACTAAAGAGTGACATTTTAAAATGGTAAATGGTTCAGTCTTTCAGAAAGATTTAACACTTACATATACGTATGTACCTTAGAACACCAAATACACGAAGCCAAAACTGACAGGAATAAAAGGAGAAACAGATAATAATAATAGTTGGAGATTTCAATATCCGCTTTCAATACTGGACAAAGCAACTAGACAACAGATCAACAAGGAAATGAAAGTCTTGAATGACAGTATACATCACCTAGAACTTATAGACATCTATAGAAAATTCTAATCAACAGTAGAACATACATTCTTCTCAAGTGTACATGGAACAGTTTTCAGGATTGATCATATCTTAGACCATAAAATAAACCTCAATAATACAAAAGATTAATATAAATTATGTTCACGAATCCCAAAATGAAAAAAATTAGGAATCTATAACAAATTTGGAAAATGCACAAATAATATGAAAATTAACATGGTTTTAAATAACAAGTCACAGAAGATACCAAAAGGGAAATTAGAAGATACTTTGCAATACAGCTGGGAATGGTGGCTCACATTTGTAATCCCAGCACTTTGGGAGGCGGAGTCAGGAGAATTGCTAGAGCCCAGGAATTTGAGATCAGCCTAGACAACACCGTGAAACCCCATCTGTATTAGTCCATTTTCATGCTGCTGATAAAGACATACCTGAGACTGGGAAGAAAAATAGGTTTGATGGACTTACAGTTCCATGTGGCTGGGGAGGCCTCACAATCATGGCAGAAGGCAAAAGGGACTTCTTACATGGTGGTGACAAGAGATAGTGAGAGAGAAGCAAAGGCAGAAGCCCCTTACTAAACTGTCAGATTTCATGAGACTTATTCACTACCATGAGAACTGTACAGGGGGAAACCGCCCCCACGATTCATTTATCTCCTACCAGGTCTCCCCCACAACATGTGGGGATTATGGGAGCTACAAGATGAGATTTGGGTGGAGACACAGAGCCAAACCATATTATTCTGCCCCTGACCCCTCCCAAATCTCATGTCTTCCACATTTCAAAACTGATCATGCCATTCTAACAGTCCCCCAAAGTCTTAACTCATTTCCACATTAACTCAAAAGTCCGCAGTCCAAAGTCTCATCTGAGACAAGGCAAGTCTCTTCTGACTATGAGCCTGGAAAATCAAAGCAAGTTAGTTACTTCCTAGATATAATAAGGGTACAGGCATTGGGTAAATACAACTGTTCCAAATGGGAGAAATTTGCCAAAATGAAGGGGCTACAGGTGCCATGCAATTCCAAAATCCAACAGGGCAGTCAGATCTTAATCTCCAAAATGATCTCCTTTGGCTTCATGTCTCATCCAGATCATGCTGATTCAAGAGGTGGGTTCCCATGGTCTCGGGCAGCTCCACCCCTGTGGCTTTGCAGGATACAGCCTGTCTCCCATCTGTTTTCACAGGCTGGCATCGTCTGCACCCTTTCCAGGTACATGGAGCAAGCTGTTGGTGTATTTACCATTATAGGGTCTGAAGGACAGTGGTCCTCTTCTCACAGCTCCACCAGGCAGCACCCCAGTGGGGACTCTGTGAGTGTGCACCCCATATTTTCCTTCCATACTGCCCTAGCAGAGGACCTCCATGAGCACCCCACCCTTGAAGCAAACTTTTGTCTGGACATTTAGGTGTTTCCATACATCCTCTGAAATCTAGGCAGAGGTTCCTAAACCTCAATTTCTGACTTCTGTGCACCTGCAGGCTCAACATAACATGGAAGCTGCCAAAGCTTAGAGCTTGCACCCTCTGAAGCAACAGTATGAGCTTTACCTTGGCACCTTTTAGTCATGGCTGCAGTGGCTGGGACGCAAGGCACCAAGTCCCTAGACTGCCCACAGCAGAGAGACCCTGAGCCCAGCCCACCAAACCATTATTTCCTCCTAGGCCTCCAGGTCTGTGATGGGAGGGGCTGCTGCAAAGGTCTCTGACATCTTCTGGAGACATTTTCCCCATTGTCTTGGTGATTAGCATTTGGCTCCTCAGTACTTATGCAAATTTCTGCAGCTGACTTGAATTTATCCTCAGTAAATGGGATTTTCCTTTCTATTGCATTGTTAGGCTGCAAATTTTCTAAACTTTTATGCTCTGTTTCCCTTTTAAAACTGAATGCCTTTAATAGCACCCAGGTCACATCTTAAATGCTTTGCTGCTTAGAAATTTCTTCCACCAGATACCGTAAATCATCTCTCTCAAGGTATTCTCAAGACTAGAAAGACTTAGTTGAGATTAGGAAGAAAAATAGGTTTGATGAATTTAAAGTTCCATGTGGCTGGTGAGTCCTCACAATTATGATAAAAGGCAAAAGGCACTTCTTACATAGCAGTAGCAAGAGATAATTAAGAAATATGGGTTTCCCCTTATAAAACCATCAGATCTCATGAGATTTATTCTCTACCATGAGAACAGTATGGGGGAAACTGCCCCCATGATTCAATTATCTTCTTATGGATCCTTCCCATACCATGTGAAAATTATGGGAGCTACAAGGTGAGATTTGGGTGGGGACACAGAACCAAACCATATCACCATCTCTATAAAAAACATTAAAATTAGCCAGGCATATTGACATGTACCTGTGATCCCAGCTATGAGAGGCTGAGGTGGGAGAATTGCTGGAGCCCATGATGTTAAGGCTGCATCACTATGAGCTATATTTGCATCACTACACTTCAGCCTGGACACCAGAGAGAGAAACCTGTAATCCCAGCACTTTGGGAGGCTGAGGCAGGTGAATTACCTGAGGTTGGGAGCTCAAGATCAGCCTGACCAACATAGAGAAATCCCATCTTTACTGAAAATACAAAGCAAGCCAGGCATGGTGGTGCATGCCTGTAATCCCAGCTACTTTGGAGGCATACGCAGGAGAATCACTTGAACCTGGGAGGCGGAGGTTGCTGTGAGCCCAGATTGTGCCATTGCATCCCAGCCTAGGTAACAAGCAAAATTCTGTCTCAAAAAATAAAGGAAAGAAAAAGAGAAAAAAATACTTCGAAATAAAATTAAGTCATACCAAAACTTATGGAATATAGCAGTATCAGTGCTTGAAAGGAAATTTGTAGCTGAAAATGCCTAAGTTAAGAAAGGGGGAAAAATAATCTACTTTACACTTTAAGACACTGGAAAAAGTTAAACGTAAACTAACATTACAAGCAGAGGGAGGAAATACTAAAAACTAAAGTGAAAATAAAATAGAGATTGCAAAACAATAGAGAAAATCAGTGAAAGTAAAAGCCGTTTTTTAAAATTTTACTTTAAAGGGAAGTTGATCAAAAATTTGAGTAAACGTATTAGTTCATTCTTGAGTTGCTATCAAGAAGTACCTGAGACTAGGTAATTTCTAAATCAAATAGGTTAATTGGCTCATGATTCTGCAGGCTATAGAGAAAACATGACAATCTGGCATCTGCTCAGCTTCTGGTGAGGCCTAGGAAGGTTACAATCATGGTGGAAGGCAAAGGAGGAGCTAGTGTCTCACATGACAAGAATAGGAACAAAAGAGAGCATGGTAAGGGAGGTGCCATATACTTTTAAACAGCCAGATCTTGTATAAATTCACTCATCACCAAGGGGATGCTGGTAAGCCATTTATGAGGGATCTGGCCCCATGAGCCAAATATCTTCCACTGGGCTCCATTTCTGACACTAGGGATTACATTTCAACATGAGATTTTGTGGGAACACAGATCCAAACTACATCATTTGATCCCTGGACCCCCAAATCTCATATTCTTCTCACATACAAAATACAATAATCTCTTCCCAATAGTGTCCCAAGCCATATCAGTAAATAAATAAAAAGAGAAACAAAACTGACAAAACTTTAGCTGGATTGACCAAGAAGAAAAGAAAGAAGACTTAAACACTAGAATCAGAAATGAAAGAAGTGACTTTAGTACTAACTTTATGCACATGAAAGGGAATATAATTGAGTTATGTAAATAATTGTACACTGTTAAATTAGGTAACAGATCAAATGGAAAAAATCCTAGAAAGATACAAACTACTGACATTGACTCATGAAGAAATAGACAACTTGAACAGACCTATCAAAAGTAAAGTGATCGAATAATTTTTTAAAATTACACCCAAAGAAAAACCCAGGCCCAGGCCTAGCCAGACAGCTTCACCATTGAATTCTACTGAGTGCTTAAATAAAAATTTAACCAATCCATTATAAACTCTTTTAAAAGATGGAAGAGGAGGGAATACTATCCAACTCATTTTATAAGGCCGGTATTACCCTGATACCAAAACCAGACAAAGACATCTCAAGAAAATAAAACCATATACCAACATTTCTTAAGAAAGCAAAAGCAAAAATCTTCAACAAAATAGTAGGAAAATATAAAAAGGATTATAGACCATGACCAAGTGGGATTTGTTCCAAGAATGGAATGTTTATTTACTATCTCAAAGCAACTGAGGTACTACATCATATCAACAAAATAAAAAACAAAAATTGTACAGCCATCTCAATAGATCCAGAAATAGTATTTCACAAAATGCAACAATATTTGTGATAAACACACTTAATAAACTAGTAATACAAGGAAACCTCCTCAACCTGATAGAAAGCATCTACAGAAAGCCCACAGATGACATCACACTTACTGATAAAAGACTAGATTCTTTCCCCCTAAGATCTGGAAAAAGACTAGGATGTCTGCTTTCACCAGTCTTACTTATTATTGTACTGGATTTTCTAGCCAAAGCAATGATGCAAAAAGAGAAATAAAAGGCGTCCAGCTTGGAAAGGAAAAAGCAAACTATCTCTTTTTACAGGAGACATGCTTCTGTATAGACAATATAGACAATCCTAAGAATCTACTAATAAACTATTATGAATAATAAACATGTTTGTCAAGATTGCAGGATACAAGCTCAGTATACAAAATTCAGTTGTATTTCTAAACACTAGAAATGAAAAATCCCAAAATAAGATTTAAAAAATTTCAGTTACAATGGTGTCAAAATAAGATAGAAATAAATTTAACAAAAGAAATGCAAATTTATACTCTACCAACTACAATATAATGTTGAAAGAAATACAAAGCTAAATAAACAGATTAGTTATATTTTTCACACATTGGAAAATATAATACTGTTAAGATGCCAGTACTCCCCAATCTGATCTACAGATTCAACTCAACCCCTATTAGAGTCTTAGATATTTCTGTAGAAATTGATAAGCTGCTTATAAAATTCACATGAAATTACAAGAGTCCTAGAACAATCAAAACAATCTCGAAAAAGAAGAAGAAAATGGTAGAACTCATGTTTTCTGATTCTAAAATGTATAACAAAGCAATGATAACCAAGAGAGCATAGTACTGGCATGGGAATAGACATACATAGGTCAATGAAATAGGATTGAGAGCCCAGAAATAAAACTATTTATAGGATCAACTGATTTTCAACAAGGGTACCAAGAACATTCATGAGGGATGATAGCCTTTTTAACAAATGATGCTGGAAAAACTGTATACCAACAAAAGAATAAAGTTGAACATCTTCCTCAATCCATGTAAAAAATTAACTCAAAATGGATCAAAGACATAAACATTAGAGTCAAGATATAAAAATCTTTAAAAAAAAACAAGAAAATCTTCATGAATATGGGTTAGGCAAGGTCCTCTTAGATATCACACCAAACACCCAAGCAAGAAAACAAACTATAGATAAAGTGAATCAAATTTAAAACTTTTGTACATTAAAATACATAAGAAAGTAAAACACAAGTCCACAGAGTAGAAAAAAGTATTTGCAAATCATATATCTGATAAGGAACTGATACCTAGAATACATAAAGAACTACTAATAGTTCAATAATAAAACCACCACCCAATTTTAAAATGGCCAAGAAATCTGAATAGACATTTCTCTGAAGAATATATAGAAATGATCAAAAAGCACAGGAAAAAAATGCTCAACTTAATTAGTTGTCAGTGAAATGCAAGTCAAAACTACAATGAGACACCACTTCATATGCACTAGGATGGCTAGAATCAAAACATGAGATAATAGCAGATATTGAAGATATGGAAAAATTAGAACCTTCTTACATTCCTAAGTGGGTTGTAAAATTGTGCAGCCACTTTGGAAAACAGTCTGGTTGCTCCTCAAATGGTTAAACATATGGTTACAACATGACCTAGAAATTTCACATTTTGGCATATGCCCAAGCAAAATGAAAACATGTCCACACAAAAGCTTGTATATTAATGTTTATGGTGGCATTGTTAATAATAGCCAAAGGTGGAAATATCTCAATGTTCATCAACTAACAAATGGATAAAAGTGGTATATCCATACAATGTAATATCCATACAGTAGAAAGTGACATATCCATATAGTGGAAGATTATTAGTCCATAAAAAGAAAGAAAGTACTGACACATGCTACAAAATGAATAAAGCTTTAAAACATTCTGCTAGCTGAAATAAGCCAATCACTAAAGATGACATTTTGTATGATTCCATTTATATTAGTGTACAAAACAGACAAATCTACAGAGACAAAAAGACAGTAAGCTGTTAATGAGGGTTGGAGGAAGATGGGGATGGAAAGATAGGTAGATGATAGCTAAAAGATATGTACTTCATTTTTAGGTGATGAAAATGTTCTAAAATTAACTGTTGTGATGGTTGCACATATCTGTGAGCATAATAAAAACTGAAGTGTTTTTATATATCTGTTGGCCATTCGTATGTCTTATTTAAAGAAATGTCTATTCAGGCATTTTAAATCTGGTTATTGGATTTTTTTTTTCAATTGAGTTGTAGGAATTCCTCATATATTTTGGAGATTAACCCCTTATCAGGTATATGATTTGCAAATATTTTCTCCCATTTCACGGGTCACCTTGCATGATTGCTTCCTTTGATGATATAATCCTAGCTGTTTATTTTTTTTCTAGCTTGTGCTTTTGTTGTCATATCCATGGAATCATTGCTAACACAATGTCTCATGTTCTTTCAAATTTTTTACAGTTTCCATTCTTATGTTTATTTAATAAATTTTGAGTGAGTTTTCATGTATGGTGTAAGATAAGGGTTCAGTTTTATTCTTTTGCATGCAGATATCCAGTTTCTCAACAACATTTTTTGAAGAAACTATTAATATCTTTTACCCATTATATATTCTTGGTACTCTTGTCAAAGATCAGTTGACTGTATATGCATGGATTTATTGCTGGGCTTTCTATTCTGTTCCACTGGTTTATATGTCCATCTTCATTCCACACTGTTTTAATTTTTGTAGTTTTGTAATATATTTTGAAATTGGGAAGTGTGATACCCTCATCTTTGCTCTTCTTTTTCTGGATTAATTTGTCTATTTAAAGTCATTTGTACTTTATAGGCAATATGGAATTGTTTTTTTCTATTTAGTAAATAATGACATTGAATTTTAATAAGGATTATCTTGAATCTATAGATAGTTTGGGGGTAGTATGGACATTTTAACAATATTAAGTCATTAAATCTGTGAACACAGGTGTTCCTCCATTTGTATCTTCTTTAATGTCTTTCATTAATGTTTAATAGTTTTCAGTACAACAATCTTTTATCTCCTTAGTTTAGTCCATATCACTAGTTATCAGGAAAATTCAAATGAAAACCACAATGAGATATCACTTCATATTTGTCAGGATGACTACTTCAAAAAAAAGGCAAATACTGGTGAAGGTGTGGTAAAATTGGACACTCATACACTGTTGGTGGGAATGCAAAATGGTGCAGCCACTATGGGAAACAGTATGGCAGTGCCTCACAAATTAAAAACAGAGGAGCCATATAACCCAGCACTTAACTTCTAGGTATTTATCCAAAATAATTGAAATCAAGATCTGAGAGATATGTTAGCACACCCATGTTTATTGCATCACTATTCATAATAGCCAAGATGTGGAAATAACCTAAATGTCCACAGACAGATGAGTGGGCAAAGAATATGTGGTAAATAAATGTAATGGAATACTATCCAGGCTTTAAAAAAGAAGGAGATTCTGCAATATGGAACAACATGGATCAGCTTAAAAGATACTATGCTAAGTGAAATAAGCCAGTCACATAAAAACAAATACTGTATGATTTCATTCACATGAGATATGAATAATAGCCAAATTTATAGAATCAAATAATGGAATAGTGATTTCCAGGGTTTGGGAAGAGGGAAAATTAGGAAGTTAGTAATTAATGGGGATAAATTTTCAGTTCAACAAGTTGAATACATTCTAGAGATTGACTATACAACATTATATCTATAGTCTACTATATTGTACGTACACTTAAAAAATTAAAAGGATAGATATGATGTTTAGTGTTCTTACCTTGGTAAAATAAAAATGTTTTAAACCCAATGAGCTGTACGCTTTAAAAGTGTGAGTTTATGGTATGTTAATTATGTTTCAAATCTGTTTTTTTTAAGTGATAGATATTTGTACATATGACACAAATTTTAAAAGTCCACTTATTTTTAAATTAGGTGTCAGATATATGATTATTACCTCAAAACTGAAAATACTAAATAGGGGAAATAAAAAATCATCAAATACCCAATTCCTAACCAAACAGAATTTTAAATTCTGTGGTGTGCAAATTGTGGCTACATTATTTCTGTAAAGCCACAAACTCTATGAATGAGAGGACAAAGATAGTTGGATTCATAGAATGTTAGGGAAGGAAGGAAATGAGAAGAATCTTTTATACCAGGAATATTTCACATGAAATGTCTAAGATAGATGTAACAAAATGCCTAACATCACAAAATAAATATATGGCATAACTGACTATGAAACTTGTATTTCTGTTATCCTGTCCCTATCAAATAACTAGTGCATCTAGAAGAAAATGTACACTAATGAAGCAAAGCCTGGTATAACTGATTTCCACATATCCTCTGAATAACAGAGACTGGAGAATCATGCTCCATCCAAAGACAGCAGCAGCAACTCAGCCTGAGTTGCTGAGTTGGGAAGTGTGATAACTCCAGCTTTGTTCTTTCTGCTTAGAATTGTCTTGGCTATATGGGTTCTTTTTTTGGTTCCGTATGAATTTTAACATAGTTTTTTCTAATTCTGTAAAGAATGTCAATGGTAGTTAATGGGAATAGCATTGAATCCATGAATTATTTTGGCCTTATGACCATTTTCATGATATTGATTCTTCCTATCTAGGAGCACAGAATATTTTTCCATTTATAAGTCTTCTCTCTGATTTCCTTGAGCAGTGGATTGTAGTTCTCCTTGAAGAGGTCCTTCACTTCCTTTGCTAGCTGTATTCCTGGGTATTTTATTCTCTTTGGAGCAATTGTGAATGGGAGTTCATTCATGATTTGGGTCTCTGCATATCTGTTTTTGGTGTATAGGAATGCTTGTGATTTTCGCACATTGATTGTATATCCTGAGACTTTGCTAAAGTTGCTTATCAGCTTAAGGTGCTTTTGGACTGAGACGATGGGGTTTTCCAGATATAGGATCACATCATCTGCAAACAGAGACAGTTTGACTTCCTCTATGTCTATTCGAATGTCCTTTATTTCTTTCTCTTGCCTGATTGCCCTGGCCAGAGATTCCAGGGAGTAGTGAGAGAGGGCATCCTTGTCTTACGCCAGTTTTCAATGGATCCATTATTAAGAAAATTTCTAAGACCTAAAATCTGAAAAGGAGATATAAGAATAAGAAATAGAACTTTTCATTTTACACTGGACAAGTTATTTTAAGATTCGGAGTATGTGAAAGTTGTCTGTATTTGTTCTAGAATATCAACCCCTGTGTGACAAGTAGTTGGGAAGCCGGAGAATGCTACCTGCTGAAGCAGAAACGAATGAATCTGTCAGAATCCTCTGTTTCATGGAACCCATTGTATTAGAATGTGCTGTCCACCAGGTAAAGATTGATTTGATAAACTCCTCTTTCTAATACCAAAATACCCCTTGGAGTAAGAAAATATTCCTTGGTCTGTCTATCTGAGAAAAAGAAATACTTCTACCTTATGATAAATTCCTCTATTGCACAGTGCTTTTATAAAGTCAGCCAATATCTGGTCTCTGAAGACTTTGCCCAGCAACCTTCTAAGTCTGTTCCCTTGAATACGTAGATTTGCCTGACTCAGTCAAAAATGTCATCAGTCAGAATTTTGCAGTAAATAATAGTGTAGAGATTGTTCCCTGAACTGCAGTGAATGATTGTCTTATCACATGGTGTTCAGAATTATTAGATGAATAGGAAAGAGTCACTGCAGGATGAATTCTGCCTACAGTTGCAGGCAGGTGAGTCCTGCTTACAACTGGCAGGAAGCATGTTGTGGGGACATGGCTAAAATAAAATGAAGTTCACACTAATTTTATTTTGTAAGTATAGGTGAGTACAAAGACAACCAACACCTGGTCCTTGCCTTTGAAAAGGCTCAACATTTTTCCCATCAAAGGAACCAGGGTTCATAAAAGATAATATTCTCTCTAAATTTTTTTGACTTTGAAGTTAACCTGACATGATTTTTCCCCATAATTTGTAAAAATTTTATTAACATGTTTACATATCACTTTTGAAATGCCTTTGAATAAATTAGGTCTATAAAGTTCTGGTTGTAACAGTGTTTGTCTCTGTCCCTAAAGAATGTCTTGCCCACTTGGCAAACCTCTATAATCAATTTAACTCAATATCTTTGTCACTTTCCTTGATTTTGTTTCTCTTCCTCTATCCAGGATGATGAATTCTTTCCCAAGCTCTGTGCCTGTAATAATGGGAGTAACAATAATAGTGCTTTCCATGAGCCAGGAGTGTTACCTCCTTTAATTTTCACAAAATTATATGAGATGGGTACTATTGTCATGTAAATGAGGCACAAGAGGCTATATATGTTGCTCATGGACACACAGTGAGTGGTAGAGCTGTGATATAAACCTAGGAGACTGCACAATTAACCACTATGCAGTTCCTCTCATTAGCCCTCATACATACCAATCATATAATATGTCAGTGTTTGAGAGTCACTGTAAGAGTGGTAACTCATTGTGGGGCCAGGGCATGACACAGCCACAGAAAAATAGTTGTTTGGGCCAAAGTATAGATTTATGATTTACTGTTCTTGGTTATGTTTTAGCTCTTGAATTTTTTCCATAGTGGTACTTTATTAATACATAATATTTTTATGCAATCAGCATTCAAGGTTCCTGTTGAATCAAACAGTGTATCATTGAGAATTTATTGCTATTCTTCCAAATAGTGCCATTGCTAGCAAGACCATTCTTGGAGCTTGAGCCACTATGTAGAATTTCAACTATCTTGGGGCTGCTATGGTGGAGGTGTCTACAGGCTTTTCAGGCTACAGTTCCAGCTGAGCCTAGCTTTTCAGCACCCCCAGCAGACAAATGAGTGAAAGATCCTCGGACCTTACAGACTCTTTCATCCACTGGTTGAACACCATCAAATGATTTGATTTAATGCTCTTCTGTCACCAACTTGAAATTCTTAATTTTTGGACAAAGTGCCCTTCATTTTCATTTTGCATTAGATCCCATTGATCATTTAGCCAATCTTGATTACATCATTGGATTATACTCCATTTTATATATAAATATATCTGAAATTAATTGAAGTATCTCTTGTTCATTACTCTCATCTCACTTTGATTATAAGTGTCTTAAAGATAGACCACATAGACTTTCTTGATCTCCCACAACAACTTATTAGTCCCGAGCATGGGAACCCAGTCAATATATTTTGAGAGACTTGACATAGAAGAAAAAAATGGCATACTTAGTGTGTATAGCCCTTAATGGAGTGCATGCAAAGGAGCCTGAGAATAGCCAGTAAATATATCCATCTGCTTTTCTCCATGGCACACTTTCTACTTGTGTCTCCTGGTGGCCCTTTGGTGTCAGGTATGGCAGAGTAGTTGTAGGCAAAAGCTACGGATACACCTCAATGTACAAAAACAGTATTTGCCTGTAGACCCAATTGACATATTGTATGATCAAGCTAGTTAATTTATAATAGCTCTCCATAAAATGATTTTAAAAGACTAGGTATAGCAGTATTGCAATGTGAATTAGCAAGAATTATTAATCCAAACAGCACTGAAGTGTTAATTATCTTAACAACAACAACGACAAAACTTTTAAAGTATTTTTTATAAGAAAGATGATCAGTAATATGAATAGAACTGTTGTCAGAAGTGCTAATAGAAAGGAGTGAGAAAAACATGAACTGAATGTACAGAACTAGAGGAAGAGGGGGGAAAAGAAGGGAAACTATACACTTATATAAGTGAAAGAACAATCCAGGCTTCAATATTCCTTTGAAGTAAGTTTACCTAAAACCCTGCTCTAAATGGTACCTGTCTTATTTAACTACTTGGCATCATATATAGACAGTAAGTGGGTTTCTTGCTTTAGAGATCAGTTTTTGACACAGTATAAAATATTTTCTGGTAGGTAAGGTTGTAAGAATTTTGGAGGTCATTGGATACTATTTCCTGGTATACTACAAACATTTGTGAATGAATTGGGCTTGCATAACTTGCAGAGAGCCAAGACATGTTACTAAAGAACTTGGTATCTAAAACAGCTGATCATGGGCCAAAAGGATTCATTCTGTGCTTCAGCTATTCCTTCACCAAATATTCAAGAGTCTGCTCTGTACCTGGAAATAGTCTAGGTACTGATAGAAGTGCTGAAACAGAAATACGGTTCTAGGGTTTCACACGCTTCAGATGATGCAGGTAATTTTCTTTGTGTAATTTTCATATTCACAGACATTTTGTAGAGGACGGTTAAACACAACCAGCAATGATAGTTGAGTAACATCTGTTGTTCATGTTTTTACTTATTCACAAGTCACTGTTTACCAAATTTATTCAATGGCCCTCCCATGCTGGACCAGACAAAAATCTCCCTTTGTCCTAGCTAAAGGAATGATCCACTCCAGGAGTTTTAAAACAATACACCATTTTACTCCAGAGATTACAAATTAGGTCTTAATGGCAAGAAGAAGCACTTTATGTGACCATTTGAACAGTGCCACCTGTTGAAACTTGTAATGTTATTGCTTGAGACTCTTCAGAATTCAAGATTTAAACTTTCCTCTAGTCATGTGAGAGCTGATGTGAGCACTGCCAAAGAGATACCAATGAGATCCTCTGCCCTCAAAACTCAGGCATTTTGAGACCAGCTTTGGGGAGGAACAGCTCCTGACAACAGCAGCTTCCCAACACTGGCAGCAGAGGCATGTTATGTTAACAAGTGTGCCTGATTTCACTTTGCCACGTACACTGGAACCCAAACCACAGCAGGATGACCATTTGATGTGTGTGGTTACTTGGGAGTAATGGCAGCATCCTTGGAGTGTGTTTGGATGGAAAACAGCTGTCATATTTGAAGGCACTTGTAGATAAGGCCATTCTAGGTGTGTGTAGCGACTGCTCTTGTTCATTTCTTGGTTACCTAGATCAAAAGTTGAAATCTTTTTTGGGGGGAGTTTTTTTTTTGCCCCCCCTCTAAAATTATATGTATAAGATATTTTCTGAGTGGGACAAGCTCAAGAGGAAAAAAATCATGTTACTCCCTGTTATTCAGAGAAATCCAATAATTTGGCCCTAGAAAAGTGGTATTCACTATAAATCTACAATGATCCTGATGGAGATTGCCTTGGAATTTTGATTATTCTAGCATAGGGAGGGCCACTGACAGTGGTTTTTCCCTTTGTTTAATCTATCCATCCTGCTTACACTAGGTGCCTCAGAAAAACGTAGATACCACTAATTTTAAGGGAAATTACTTATATTCTTTAAGTTCATAGTTGACAATTTAATGGGAAATAAAGAGGAGACAATAGAAAATGATAGAGCCAATTACAGTGATAAAAATGGAGAGAGTAAAAAGACATTTAATTTATCTTAAATAAAGGAAAAAATGAGTAGGAAAAACAGATGCCATTTATTCTTCTTTCAGGTCCCTTATGGTAATAGAAATAAGAAGGAGAGGACACCTAAAACATAATGTTGTCTGTTTGCCTGCCTGCCCGCCTGACTGCCCCCTTCCCCTTCCTTCCTTCCTTCCTTCCTTCCTTCCTTCCTTCCTTCCTTCCTTCCTTCCTTCCTTCCTTC